>NW_024065299.1:35074-339196 GCF_009727055.1 Benincasa hispida | reverse complement strand
AAAAATGTGTCAAAAATATTTGGTTATTCTTGTTCTTGGAGTGATTCTTCTTAGCACCCAAGTAGTTGGTCGACCTTATTACCTGCCGGAGACCCACCACAAACTCACTCCCTCCGCCACCCTCTCATCGGCGGTCGGGGGATCTTTGAAAAAAATCCCATCCTGGTTGAAGAATTTATTTCCCAAAAAACCTCCCAAACTCCCAAAAATCAACTTGCCGCCGCCACCACCGCCACGGCGGGTACGCAGACCGAAACCACCTTCTTCCAACTGATGAATGCCAAAAGTTGCAGTGATTCAAAGGTGTTGGTGTCTACTCTCTCAAGCTTAAGATGGATGATTATTGGAAGTTTACTTTTATGTAATATGTTTTTTTATTATTGGCGCAATCTAAGTACATGTCTTCTCATGTGGGTAGGGCCATATGTTTTTTTTTTCCTAAAATAAATAAATAGAGGGCAAAGGTTTGAATATTTAACCTGAAAGAAAAGTAAAGTTGTTACTTGTTATATAATATAAATTTGAAGGAATATGATGGTATTCTTCATCATTTGCTGTTTTTCCTTTTAATTTTCAGGGTGTTTGAGAATTATTTGTCAATACAAAATTGTTGATCGAGTTCAATTTGAGATATATTGAACGGCAATTTTATTTTGGGAGCAGGTATTAATAAAATAATCATCACTTTTTTTACTCTAATAATCTTCCTGAGATCTTCATTGTAGAAAAATAATTTCACAACTCTAAAAAGAGATTAACAATAGACTTCTACTCACACCATTCGGTAACCATTTCGTTTTTTGTTTGTGGTTTTTAAAAATTAAGCATATTTCCTCTCAATTTCTTATCATAATTTGCATATTTATTAAATATAATAGTTGAATTCTTAACTAAATTCTAAAAACAAAAATAAATTTTTAAAAGCTACTTTTTTAAATAATTGGTAAAAACTAGATAACAAATAAAGAAAATTGAAAGTAGAAATAGTATCGATATATAGGCTTAATTTTCGAAAACAAAAATTCAAAAACCAAATCGTTATGCAATGGGACTTAAACTAACTTTTCTATTTCAAGTATTCTCATTCTAAATATTAATGAATCACCAGCCTTATGGTATTTATATAAGATGTTTTTCAATACAATATAAAAAGATATAGGATATTATTAATTTAAAATATCTAAACTTCATGAGAAACGTTGAGTTATATATATTTATCAATGAAGTAGAATTATAAAAAAAAAAAAAAAAAAATGGAATGGATAATTCAATTTGCATTTACTTTAAACTTCAAAGACTATATATTGGGGGAAAACATCGACTATGTACATCATCTTCGCTACATGTTGAACAATAAAACTAGCATGTTTATAACTTTCTTTCGTTAAATCACAATATAATATATTAAAGGAAATAATCAAATTAATAGCACATTTTGACTTTGACTACTAACATGTTGCCTGTCATTGAAGAGAGTGTCATCTTCCCCAAGTCAAAGAAATTTCCTGCAACTTGCAATACTTGCAAGTGGCCAACAGTTATTCAAAATTTCGAGCCCGTGACACACCCATTGTCATAACAATAGTTATTTAGACATGTTTCGTGGAGCCCCAAGCTTGTGGTCCTCCTTTTAGTGTGGGTTCAATTGGATGAATCTGTCAAGTCAAGGTAGAAAGTAGGTCCGCCCCCATAACCACACGGGAGGGTAACAAGATTCAACTGGATGGTCACGCTTCTTCGAGAACGGTTTTTCCCTCAATTTGAAAGCAGGTTCCGTGAGTCCAAAGATGCCTAAGGCAAGCCCAAAAGAAGATTTTCCTCTTCCTCACATCGATGTTCTGGTGGAATTTCCTTAAATTGATCTATATTATATTGCCTCCATATGCAAGGTTCTTCGTCTTTCTTTATAGCGTAAGCACACACAGTTCCCCACCCTTTGTAGAATTTCACATCCCTCGTTCTCCCCTCCCGCGATTTTTCAAAGAATCCTACCCTCATCTTTTTCGTGGTCGTATGAGCAGAGCCAAAATCTGTCCCACTAACCTAGCCAATCTCTCGGGTGAAATGTCTGGAGTGATATGTGCATTCCGAAATATTTCCATCATTTGTTCTTGGTGGTACTCTGAAGTTAAAATAAGACTTAAGATCTAAATTTGGGCTACCTTAGGACAGTTAGAGTTATTGTCGCCGTTTACCGAGGCTTCCATTCAACGCTTATAACATGTTATATGAATATCTTACTTGATGCTAATAAGGACAACAACACAATTAAAAGTATATTTAAAAAAACTTAGAATATTGAATACTAGATGGGGAATAACCTAACAAAATTATGAATCGTTTGGCATATTTAACCTTAAAGGACATGATGTATAGATTTATGTTGTTGATTTCGTGCAACAAGCGCCCATGGCCTAATGGATAAGGCGTCTGACTTCTAATCAGGCGATTGTGGGTTCGAGTCCCACTGGGCGTGTGTTTTTTTTAGTTCTTTTTTTAAGTAGTGTTAAATTAAAAAATGAAATGAAATTTGGTATTTAATAAAATATAAAGGCACAATTTGATAACTATTTGATTTTATATTTTTGGTTTTAGCTTTTAGTTTTAAAAAATAAAAGATCACATAATATACATAGTTTTTAGTTTTAAATATTCTTTTATAAAAATAAAACCAATTATTTTTAAAATAATTTTCTATCTAATAACATATTTATTATTATAAATATTTTAAAATATGTATAATTTATATATCCATGCTTAATGTTCTAATAGTCCATGTGTCATATGTCCTATGTGTCATATTGACCATATGTCTTGTAAATACACAACATTAGTGTCCAAGTCATTCACCTCCTACTTGTCAAATTGTCTTTAAATAATGACATTTTATGGATTTTGTAGACACACATTGGTGAACAATCCAAAATGATTGAAAAATTTGTTGAAAAATTTAATGAATTTTTCATTTTTCATTTTTGTTATTTTATTTGTTTATATATTATATTATCTCCATATTTGCGTTTCTATCAAAGAGAGTAAGGTTATTTCGATATATTTTGTTCGCTCATGAAACACCTTACACACACAACTCAATGTTCCTTGCTCACAACCAATCCCTCAAAGAAATGAATGCGGCGAAAAAAAAAGTATGTTTACCCTCCCTCTCCTCTTCGAGTTGAGCTACTTATATACCCGAATCTTATAGAAATCAGTCCCCTTATAACTAGATACTTGATGGTGGACAATCCTTGATTTCCTCTTTTTAGCACTTTCTTTTTTGCCTACCTCTATCCCGATAAGCTGAAGCCAAAGCTCTTATTTTCTATTGTGTAATAGTTCAAGTAAGTTTTGAATGAGTAAAATCTCCCTAGAATCCTGAGGTTTTTTCAACCACTCACCTCCTATCCTACTTCTCCACCCTCACCTCTCAAGCAAAGAGGTTTCAGGATACTAGGCGACCAAATGAAAGTGAACAGCCCCGAGCAAATCTTCTAGAGACCATACCTTTTGTTTCGACTTTTTCTCTCTTCTAAAAAGAAGCAATTTTGGAAAACTAGAATCAATATATCCCAGTTCTCAATAGCCAATAGGATTTTCATAGATCATTGGTATTGGATGCATCGTTAGGTTGTGTCGAGTCAAACCAGCTCATTTTTTTTCCATCATCAGCATGGGTTCCTGTCGTTTCCCCTGCGGAAGGTGGGTCCTAAAGATAGGTTGTTTTTTTTCCTCTTTATTGTAATTAATAAATTAAATATTATTTTGCATGTTTAATTTTTAATATAAATATAATGTCTTGTGATAGTGCTACCATGACAAATCTTACAAAATTAGAATTTGCAGCTCTTAACATTAATGGTAACAATTATTTGTCATGGGTGCATGATATCGAAATACATTTGGATGCTATGAACCTTGGAGAAATAATTAAAGAAAGAAATACGACTTCAAGTTAAGAAAAGGCCAAAGCAATGATTTTCTTTTGACATCATCTCCACAAGGGATTGAAAATGGAATATCAAGCAGTAAAATATCCTTGCATCTCGTGGAAGAATTTGAAAGAGAGCTACGATCACCAAAAATAGTTATTCTTCCTAAATCTTGTTATAGATAGATGTATTTGAAGCTACAAGATTTTAAATGTGATTACAACTCCGCATTATTTAAAATTAGTTCAAAATTGTTATGCGAAGAGAAAGTTATTGACACATATATGTTGGAGAAAACATTTTCTACATTTGATGTCTCAAATATGCTCTTGTAGTAGCAATATTGAGAGAAAGATTTTAAACAATGTTCTGATTTAATTTCACGTCTTCTTGTGACCGAACAAAATAACGAGTTATTAATAAAAAAAAATCATGAATCTTTACCAATTGGAATAACACCATTCATTGAAGTGAATGGTGTGAATTTTAATAATCATAGTCGAGATCATGGTCGTGATTGAGGTCGTGACCATGGTAGAAGAAGAAATATTTATTATTTTTAGGGTGGTCGCTCTAATCACTCAAAGTTTAAAACAACCACACAAAATGATGATCATAAAGGAAAGACTCCACAAGATAAGAATTCAAGAAATGTTGAACATAAATGCTTCTGATGCAATATGACTGGGCATTAGGCACATATATGCCACACATCAAAACATTCAGTTTATCTTTATCAAGATTTCCTGAAGGAAAAAAGAAAAAAAATGTGGATGCAAATTTTGTATATCAGGATAATAATATACTTGACTCATCCGGTATGACAATTTTGGATGCGACAGACTTCTTTGAATCTTCTTAAGAGAAAATTAGTATAGTTGATGGTATAGAAAGTGCTTCTTTTGATTTTTAGAATATTGAGAATTAATGTTGTTTGTTTTGTTTATCTATCTTTCATGTTTTTTTAAAGGTTTAACTTTTGTATTTCAAATTTTGTATATCTTATTGTAATTATCTTGTTTAATGAAAAATCATGGACAAATTTCATATGTTGAGTGACTAAAAATGAGAAATGAAGATCTATATCTAGTAGATTGTGCATCTACACATACAATACCTACAAGTAGAAAATATTTTGTCAAAATGATAATATTGGAAGCAAAAGTCAATATGATATCATATTCTACAAAATTAATTGAATGGTTTGGAAAAGAAAATATTATTTTGCCTAGATAAACAAAATTTTACAATTAACAATGCATTGTTTTCTAGTCAATTAAAGAGGGATTTACCACAATGGTATACATTGCAATGGTTATCATATTGAGACTGACAGAAAGAATAAGATAGCGTATCTTGATATTATAACTATTGTCTCATATGAAAAATTATTGGATCAAAAGAAGCATGCACAGGGGTAGCAATGGATCAATAATGCTCTAATTACATTAAATAAACTAGGATTAAACATGCAAAGAGAGTTAGAAATACAACCTTTGTCATTTCCACAAGAATCTTCGTCTCCATGAGTAATCAGTACCACCAATAGTAAATCCTCACTATTCTTCAGTTGAAGAACACTGTTGTGGGACCGAATTTTTAGTGAAAGATAGGGAATTTTAGTAAATTATTTTGGAGAGTAAAAGAGATTTTTCTATAAGATTATATTGAATCTTCAAGGAAGCATTAGTTTTTAAGAATTGAAAAATAAAAACTATTTATAAACCAAAAACATGCAAAAACCCTTCTTGCATGACCTCCACCTTAAACTCCATTAGCATGGAAAAATTAGGTGTCAAGCTTTGCATAAGTCACTTCAAAACCCACTTAGTTAGTGGGAAAATCCAACAATTTGATTTTTTCACTATAATTTTTTTATTAAAAAAAATGGAATACATTTTTCATATTTTAGAATTATTTAATTAAATAAAATAAAAATTTAATATCACATATTAAAAAGTCTTTGACACCTAATTTTGATTAATCACATTAATCAATTTTTAAAACACTTTCATACTAATAATTTATTTAATATCTTATATAAAAAATACTCTCCAAAAATAAATAATTAATTAATTATAAATTATATCTTATATAAAATACAATTTTTCCTCAAAACTGAATTTGAACATTTCAAATTCTCACTTCACCTAGTTCTTCAATTTTGTCTGTAATAAGCTAGTAAGAAGACCTGATGAACCTACAGATTTGGGCTCCATGTTGGGAATATCCTAGACTCGCAGTTCGTAAATGTTGTTAACATATTCTATTTATCAATAAAAATATCATTGAATATTTTATTCAATAAATTATTATTGATATTGCATTCTTATATGAAAATTCAGTAAACAAATCCATGGTTATAACATGAATACTTTAACTTTATGTGGCGACATAAAAAAGGATCAAGTTTAGTATGTAGCCAAAAATGGTTTATAAGTATATGGATGAGATTGGGTACCTCATTTGGCGACACTATCGGATGCGGCCCATTTTGTATACTGATACAAATGATGTGATAAAAAAATAAATCATGTGGAGACATGTGAGTGGGGGCATCCTGTGCAATGAGTTTGCATAAGACCGGACCTCAAAATAGTCACTTTTCTTTATAACAACCGTTTACGGTTAAAACTAACTATTTCAAACTCAATGACCTAGGGTAACTCGATCTTAATCCTGAGCTAACTATGAACTCCTGTTTATTTGGAATTATCCTTGGATCTGTATAGGTGAGAGTAGTCCAACAACACTGCTCAATAAGCCTCCCATTTTGGGATAAGAGTGGATAGATAGCTAGGGACATAACTTTGTAATATGGAAATTCACTCCTACCCGACTTAGGGTTAGCATATAGGTTGTTCTCTTAAGCGCTGATGCCTAGTCTTGAACAACAGGGTCCCGCCCTCTCATGAAAATGAGGGTTATGGTTTATAAGTTGGACTATAAATCAATTGTTCAATGGAGGATCACTGGGAGCTTAAGGAGCAAGATGTATTTACAGGGGTAGAACGATAATCTTTGACCCAGCTGTAAATACGAACGAGCTGTGAAGGATTGACTTACCGATTATGGTTGAAATGAACAAAAATATATCTACTAGCTCGTAATTTGGATTAGTAAATTGAGTAATCATCATGAGATTTGAAATTAGGGTTTATAATTTGAAATGTTCAAATTCATTTAGGGTTTCTATTAATTGTATTCGATACAATTGAAATATTTAATTTTATCAAAATTAAACAAAATTAGAGAATCGATTACTATTTAAATTATGATTTAAATATTAGTTATATGAAATTAAATTCATTGTAGTGAAATTGGTGTTTTATTAATTTAATATTAGATATTAAATTAATAAAATTAATTAAAAGGTTTAATTAATTAGTTTTTATCTAAAATTAATTAATTGAATTAATTTTTATAAAACTAATAAACAAATAAATTAGTTTATTTAAAGGAGATAAAACAAAACATATTTCACCGAAACTTTTCTACACTCATGATCTTGAAGAAAATGGCGACATCACTGTACAACAAATTTGTTTGAAAGATAACCTGATAGAATTATTTACAAAGACATTACCTACCACAATCTTTAAAAAACTGGTGCACAAAATTAGAATGCGGCGACTAAAAAATCTCAAGTGATTTTTCCATGAGGGGGAGTAAATATACTTTTTAGGAGTATAAATTATATAAAATATGTACTCTTTTCCCTTCACTAGGGTTTTTTTCTCATTGGGTTTTTTTCTAGAAATATTTTAACGACATATTTCATATATATAATGGGATAAGGGGGAGTATTATAAATATTATAATAATAGATATCCATTAGATGCTCATGCTTAGTGTCCATTGACCATGTGTCATACCCTCATTTCCCAAAGTATTGTCCATGTATCTCAATATTACACATTATTAGTGTCCATGTAATCCACAATAAATAGTGTCATTTAGTGGGTTTTGAGATCCATGAAAATTGGAGAAAGTAGAAATTTTAGAGAAATTCCTTATTCCTTATTCCATATTTTGTTATTTTATTTTATTTTATTTTATTTTATTTATTTATATATTATGTTTTATTTATTTTAATATCTATTTATTTTTTAATAATTTTTTTTTTGTTTTTATAAATAATATGTGAGAAGAGAAAGTTCAAAAGAAAAAGAAAATTTGCAAGGACCCAATGTAAAAAAAAAATGGATTTTTGTTAATATTGGAATTGGAAAGGATATATATATATTATACAAAATACTCCTAAACTTTGTATTTTATGTCAAAAATACTTTTGAACTTTCAAAAGTTTCAAAAATACCCTTAAATTTTCAAAAGTAGTTCAGAAATATTCTTACCATTAGTTTTGCATGGAAACCTTAGTGTTTTGTTTTAAAAATACCTATGAACTTTAAAAACTTTCAAAAATATCTTTAAACATTAAAAAAAACATTCACAAATACCCTTACGGTCCATATATGATAAGAAGTCATTAATACCCTCTTACTTCTCCATTTTTCCTCTTTTTTCTCCATTATTTTCCTTAATGCTCTCTTATTTCCCTTGCTAACTATTTGAAACTCGTTTAAAATAAATAATTGACTAAAATTACACATGTATCGTATATAGGAGAATAGAATCTTTAATAGAATCTTTATTTCTTTCTGGATTCGAAAAAAAATTTACGCTACGCAAATGTGTTAACCTTTAATACACATAAATGTAATCATTTAAAGCTGAACATATCTTCAAAAAAAACCTTTTGACAACATGCCTAATCACTAGAACATTCATACACTATGAAATTTTTAGTAATAAAGTAGGGAGAAATTTAATTTCTTTAATAGTGATAAAAACACCATATTCAACATAAATAAACAATATTTTAAAGTAACTCACAAAAATGTATTTATTTAAAGCCGATCATATTTTCAAAAAAAAAAATGAAAACATGCCTTATTACTAAAACTATTCATACTCTATGAAATATTTAGTAATAAAAATTGGAGAAATTGAATTTCTCTTATGATGATAAAAGCACCATATTGAGCATAAATAAATAACAAATGTCTCTCACTACTTTAACTGAGATGAGCCCCCCTTGTCAACTAGTAAAACTATTCAACTGAATTAAGTATTTGCCAAGATTTACAATCTAATTGTAATGAAGAAAAATTCTGATAGTCAATCATTATTCAACAATCAAGGTGTAAACTTGTATTCTCCACCAAGAATTCTGTAAATTAAATTTACTTATTATTATTTTTCTTCTCTTTGAGGTATTTCTAAAAATTCTCCAACGTCTGACATCTCAAACTAACTAGGAAACGTTTTCCTTATTAGCTCTAGTAAAAAAAATCCTTTTAGACGCTAATAATACTTAACTTTGTAGGTCATTTAGCTTCCCATGACTCTACCATACAATATATTTTGTCATGACCTTATATTATGATCTAGGTACATCATATGTAATCTAGATAATATAACTGTAAGCTATCACTACAAAGGTTGTTCATGAACACTCCATGAATTGGCAACAATTCTTTTAAGTACATTTTTGAAATTGAAAGACAAAAAATACATTTTCATTATGTGTTGATGTCATTTTCAAAGTACCATAGTTATCAAAACATTTGACTTATATCGGTATTTAAAACTCTTGAGAGAAAATGACATAACTTTGAATTATATAAAACATGTTAATTGACTATATGCACACTATTATCCATTCTAATTCAGCATGGAAATCACAAGATGAACCGAATAGATTTCATATGAATCCCATTCATATTAATTCAAAAATTCTATTACTATAATACTCCAGTGAGTTAGAATAAAAGCTACCATAGGGCAATTAGTTATTCATTCACTAGACCGAGACATTCTCAACCAAATATTACACCAAAATAACTCTTATTCTTATAATATTTAGTTATCATATTTTGGTCAAGAAACCATTAACTTGCTTAAAAATTTCTCGTTTAACCCTTCATTTTAGACTCTCGAATTCCACTCCAATAAGCCAACGGTAGAAAAAATAACCAATTGGGACAAAAACTAAAGCAATCCTATCCATTTCTTGAGTTTGAGTAAAATTTTATGCAAACATCATTTGTAGGGGGACACAAGCAAAGGTGTCTCGAGGCCAAACATGAAAGCTTACTGCAAATCAATGAAGGAGACTGTGGCATGTTTTGACACACTTCCTTCTCCCACTTACCATAAACACTCTCTTCATTCACCTTGGTGTTGACCTATGTAAATACCATCTGTAGGAGGAAACAAGCAAAGGTGTCTTGAGGTCGAGTATAGATCTCACAGTGTGGACTATTTAGGGAGAAGCGTGAAAAAGAAATTGAAGTATCATATACATCATTTTCCTTTCACTGAGTCTTTTACAAATAAGAGTTCACTACTTAGGCAAATTAGGCTAATAAATTTATTTAAGTGGATTGTTAAATTGACCCAAAATAACTCTTATATTGGATAGTTTAATAATATATGATTCTTGTTTATTAAACACTTTAATAAACCTAAAATTTATTGCATGCTTATAACATTATTGTCTGATTCACCTTCCAGATCGGTTTCCAAGTAGGGGTGTTCCGTTTCCTTCAGTTTAAATACCCCAACCTTAGACAGAACTTTCCTTAGACTAAGGTCCCTTATAGACAATTACGTTATAAATTTAATCTTTTATTATTTTCAAATTAATCCTATTAAAAGAAAATAAAAGATAAATTTGATTTTAACCTATGTTTGCATGCAACTCTTAATTATAGATTTTAATTCTAATTTCATTAACTTCTAACACTTGTAAAGCTTAATGAAACAATTAAAGTCTATACATACATTTAATGACATAGTTTTAAAATATAACAATTATATTTTTCTAAAGTGATGTCTTAAAAATATAACAATTATATTTTTCTAAAGTGATGTAATGCTTCATGCATCTCCATTTTCATCAGTACATACATAACATTTATATACTAAAGTAATGAAAAATAAATAACATATATCCATTCATCTAAATTATATACTATAACATTTATAATATAAAATGATGCATGGAAATGTTGTTTATGCATGAAACCATATTTTATAACACTTAAACAATATGATGCATGAAAATGCTTAATAAATCATGTAACTTCATAATATAACATTTATATTAAGACGATGTATTAATAAATGTTTATTCTATGGTGAGGTTTACTTTATGACATACAATATGACATATAAAATTATAAAATCATACATCACATGTATAATTAAATAAAATAGCAATAAAGGATCGAAATTGGCATTCTAAAATATTAATTAAATTAAGATAACACTTATGTTAATTTAATTAATAAAAAACTAATACTTATTACAATTAATAATTAAAGCCGCTACCATCGTTGGACGCGCGCACATGGGATCTCCGAAGTGTAACGACGCTCTTAGCAGCGTTGTTATGTTGGCTTTGATGTTGCCCCAGCATAGCGTTACACTGCCGAGAGCATAGCTACACTGAGCTAACATTAGCTGCAACATAACACTATGCTCGTGGCAGCATTATAATGTTAAGCTCTTTGTGTTCCAGCGTAAAGGGCAGCATAATTATGCTGCTCGTTATGGTATAATAAGTAGCTTATTTTTGCATCAATTCTCCATCCATTTTGCTTCGCTTCAATTTTCTCCAAAATGAAGCCACAAATGACACGGACTATATTACAAACTCGATAGCAATTAAAAACACTAAAAAACATCAGGGCCTTTACAATTCCATTCATGAAAGAAATAAATCTAATGCTAAATTCGTAAACATCCAAGTTGCAAAAGTCCAGAAAACACATCACAATGCAGATCTAAACACCCACCATAAACTCTAATTTTAAGGTTTCAAAATGAAAATCAAAGACTCAACCTAGCTCTGATATCAATTGAAGGGAATTTGAATACCCACAGTGGAAGCAAATGAATGTGTTTATCTCTAATTTTCGTTTTACATAACAATATAATTCAGAGTGACGAAAACCATGGATAAATAAAACCTAAGCATGCTTCAACTATGCAATTAGAGAGGAATGGATTAAGCAATACATACCCTTGAAGATCTTTATCTTCACGTTTCCTCTCCACATACGAAATTGCACGATCTCCTCTTGATCTCCCAAATCCGATACCACGAACATGACGTCAAGGAAAAAGGGACACCACCACGAGGTCTTTTCAGTTATTCTTAGGAACGAGAATCGTACAAAGTTGTTTGAGCTTGCACTCAATTTTAGTGGAAGGAGAATAAAGAGAGATTGAGACAATATAGACAGACCAAAGGAATAAGAAGAAGATGAGAACCACTTTCTTACTCTTATGTTTCACATGTATTGAGAGGTTGAGAGGGTTGTGGGACTTATAATTCCCTCCCCTTTTAATTTCAAGATTCAAATTCAAATAATTTAAATTTTAATAATATATATATATATATATATATATATATATATTAAATTATATGTTATATATAGAACATATAACCTATAGTTTATATTATATCATATAACCTATAGTTTTTATATAAATTACATTCATATAAATTAATATTTGAATCATATTCATATAACCTCTCTCATCAAACTATATAGATTTAATATGAATAATATTCACATTAACTTTAACATATAGTTTATATGAAACACATTCATACAATTAATATTTAAATCATATTCAAATAATCTTTTCTCTCATAAAACTATATAAATTTAATATAAATCATATTCACATTAATTTTAACACATAATATTTATATGAATCATATTCATATTAATTCTAACATATAGTTTATATGAAACATATTCATACAATTAATATTTGAATCATATTCAAATAATCTTTTCTCTCATAAAACTATATAAAGGTAATATAGTTCATATTCACATTAATTTTAACATATAGTTTTTATATGAATCATATTCATATAATTAATATTTAAATCATATTCAAATATTTATTTTCCTCATAAATTTAAATAATGTATCAATATACATTATTTAATTGTATCTTATACAATGAATTCTCTTTCATCAATTAGAACAATTCAAACTAAATCAAAATTAATTCGATTCTCATTAGTCCTTATTGAGCTAATGAGGGGATCTTATGGGCATATAGATTTAAGCTCCAATGATACTTGATTGTTTAATTAAGTTAATCAACCTTCATTAACTACCAGCCACTCTACTAAAGACCGACAATTGCACTCTTCGCACTATAGATATATTTCTATATCTATTGGATATAAAAAATCAATAGTGTGTTAACCTTTCACAAATTGTTTATAAGTACAGACAAGTCAAATTACCGTTTTTCCCCTATAGTTACATGTAACTTCTTAAGTACCACTAATCCGTCTAATGAACAATTAATCATAGTCCATTATGACTGAACCTTTCTCAGGCCAGAAAGGGTGAGGCACCTTATCATTCAAGTCTTGGAATCCGCTCTTAAAGGAGCAATTTATCAACTTACCCTTGCAATAGGGAAGTAGTGAATTTTTGTGTAGTTGTGTTCCCAGATTCCCATCAGACCCTAAAATGGTAGACATATTGAGTCGATGAATCTAGCCACTCTCACCCATGCAGATTAAAGGATTGCAAGGCAAGAATTCACAACTCACTCAAGATTAAGGTCAAGTCATCTATGGTCATCCTAGTGAAATGTAAGTCTCTTCTACCAATGACGTTATAAAAAGAGACCCAACATTACGTGGTTCAGTCTTTATACAAGCTCTTTGTATAGGATACCCCCGCTCACATATCTTCACATGAATGATCAGGGTCAGATTATTTATAACACTTTAAACCAATTGTAACATTTACAAAGTAGGCTGTATCAGTACATACTAGTTAGGTTATCACTTAAATATGATCCACCTGTATTGAAGGGATTGAATTCCGAGCGGAAGCGTATGAATGCTTTGCATCCCAAAAACTAATTTTTGAATAAACAAAAACAGTGTTCTAAAACAGAACTCATGAAAGATAAACATTTTAAAAGCATGCTTTAATAAAGGGGAACTAAGAGAGAGAACTATTTCTTACCTTTGAAAATTCTCAAGCTTCTAGAAAGATCCTTTTGATTTTTCAAAAAACGCCTTCTCAATCGATCTTGAACACTACCACGAGAATAACCTTGTTATTCTCTAGGATTCCTATAGAAGGATATGTGGTATCCAACTATTAGAAGAGGAAGAGATAGAGAGATTTCTTTGAAGAGAGCAGAGAAGATTTTCTTTTGGTGGCTAGGTTAAAATTCACCAAATGAATTCACACCCTAAAAGGGCCGTAAGGAAGAATTTATGTGGAGAAGGGTTAACCCCTTCTCTATCTCCAAGTCTTTCCCAATTTACCCTTGTGCTCAATTAATTAAATAACGTTTATTGAATTAATTAGTACATTAATTAAATAACCATTTGTATATTAAATCCAATTTGACGTATATATTTAATTAACATAAATAAATTATTTCTATTGATGCCCTAAATCTCGTAGGGTCCTATAGTTTGTAACTGTAATGTGCAAACATCTTATTTATTTAATAAAATATATGATATTTTATTTTAATTTTTATTGCACTAACCACAAACCAATAGACTAAGATCCAAGGTTATCTTATAACTTAAACATGTATGTAGAGACATACAGGTGGATCATGTTTAAGCAATAACCTAAATGGTCTATAGTAGATAGATAAGGCTGGATACCTTATCTTGGTGACACTACAAGTATGGCCCCTTTGTAGATGTTACAATCATTGTAAAGTGCTACAAATGATCTGATCCTTATTATTCAAGTGGAGACATGTGAGCGGGGATATTCTATACAAATGAGTTTGTATAAGACTAGACCACGAAACGTTTAGTCTCATTATACAACACCGTTCATAATAGAGACTTATATTTCACTAGGATAATTGTTGGTGATTAAATTAGTTTGTTGATATGCATTAATGGTCATGCATTGATCATGCGATGGTCTGAAGAGTATGCATTAGGTGTGTATGTGATGATCATGCGCTTCTGTCATAAGTTTTCTTACTCTCTCGCCAAGTATAACAAGATCGTAAGTTTCTCAGGATGATCCGAGGTCGAACACGGGGACTTGCAACTAAAAGACGAATGTAAGTGATGTGTTTGAGGCAGGGAATAAAAATACAAAGGAAGAAGCTACTTAACATGCATTACTTCTACTCCTAACTAAATAAACTGAACAATTGAAGTTTAGCTATGAGAATCAGTAGAGATGCAGTAATTGTTAACGCGTAATAAGATGCATGGAGAAGTAGGGCTGGGGAGGAGACATCGCCAAGTCCTTAAGTTTGGTCGTAAGGTTAATCCCAGCTCACCACACTTATGCCTCGCACACCTCTCGGTGGTCTGCTACATGTGTCATATCTCTATAACACATGAATGATGTTCCATTGAGCATAAGGTTGTTCCTATCTCTAGAAACACTTTTCACTTTGCTTAGTGAGTTTCACAACTACTTACCCTCTTAGGCAGTTGGTTATAGCTACTTGTTGTTACGAGTGATCATAGAAAAATCTTACGATAACCTTGCACTAAGCAAATAGGATTGAATCTCTACACTCGCACGTCGCACTCCTCTTGGTGGTCCGCTACATGTGTCATATCTCTATGATGCATGATTAAGTATGCGATAACTCTTGCTATCTGCACTTAGCTTATAGCGATGGAATAAAAGATGATAAAATAGAAGAGGTTAATGGAAATGATAATGAAGGAACTAAAGAGATGCATTGATTACAAAGTGTATTAATGTCTTAAGCCAAAATGTAATACAATATAGAGGTGAGAAGAGAGAGGTGGAAGACTAGATGTATGCAATCTCTTACTTCCATTAGATGTGTGTCAAGGCTGCGGTAGAGCAATGGAGTAGTCTCTCTCGGACTCTATCTTCAGTGAAGTTCTGGTCGTCAATCGAAGGAAGTTGTGGAAATAAAGAACTCTCAGAGAAATTGTTACTCATGCTCTTGTCTGTGATAACAAGAATCTGCCCAAGGCAGAAGTCCCAGATGCTTAAACTTTGGCTATAAGGCTCTATCTGAATCACCACCACTACTGACGCGGTTGGTGAGAATGTTAGCGTTGGATCATGGTCTGACTGCTTTTTAGAAGGTCTACTAAGTAGCTCAGAGATCCTGAAGTATGCGTTCATATTCGTTTCTTTTGAAAGATCACCACATTTCACCCACTCTTTGCGATCATACTTCTATCATGGTTATCATTTTGTAGTTGAGATAGTGCATGTGACCAACATTTCTTCAGTGAGATCAACGCATGCAATCAACTCCTGCGATAACTACAAAATAGATACTTTGACGCATGATATGAGGTTAGCGGGGATTTTTAGTGTAAATCAATGCAAGTTCATTATTTCACATGAATTCTTGGTAATATCAATGCATGTTCTACTCAATACCCTCATTATTCTAAGTAAAAGACAGTTTGGTAGTAAGCGACAACAAAATTTGGTGGACGATAGCTTGGCGTGCATAGCGACAACAAGAGGTGTTGTTCCTTGATGAGAGCGAGAGATAAAGAGAAGAATAGTTCTTCAATGGTTCCTTTGTTATTTATTTGTTAAAAACATGTCGTAATTTGTTTGTAGATGCATAACTTGTTGTTTGATTGTGAATGCGGTATTTCTGTCATAATGAATTTGGAATGATCTTGCTTCTGCTCATAGGTACTTTTTGATAAGAGTTCCTTCAATTGATATCAGAACCAGGTTCTGATATTCCAAATCCATTATTGTATAGAATAGCATTTACCTTCTCGGTGGGTAAAGTATGTCTACACTCTGTTTAAATGTTAAATAGTTTTGTGGATGTGGATTAATGGAGTTTTCTGGGATGATGCCTCTGGTTATTTAATTCTTTTACATTCAAAGTTAATTGTAAGGGCTCCTGTGTTTTTGGGCATATTAACTTGCTATCGAGTCTGTAATTCAAAGAGTTTGAGTCACTGTGAGTCGCTCATGATGAGGCTTCAAGGCAAGGAGTTGTGCTATACTTCGAGGATGAAGAAGACCAAACATTGGTTAGGTCATGTAAACGATGGGGTAAGTGATCGTTGAGTATTGGATACTCGGAAGCCTGTTGACGCGTGCGCACTAGACGATCGTGTAGCTCAGTAAGCTTCATCGCTTAGTTACTGACTATACGATCGCGGAGTAAATGTTACTTAAATGCTTGTTTTATGATCATCTAGACGATCGTGCTTCACAACAATGTCGTCGTCTAAACGATCGTTTAGACTTCCATGTTTGTATTTGGTGCGTTGAACAATCGAGTGCCTCATGCTTCATCACATTGTAAATGGTACTCAATCATAGTTAAACGATTGTGGATACCTGGCTAGTTTACTAAACGATCAGGGAGGCTTCACCTGGGCAGTTAAAGATTGCAAATGGATCTACAAGAGGAAACAGGGTGTCGATTGGAAGGTGCAAACCTTCAAGGCTAGACTTGGCAAAGGGTTATACCCAGGTGGAGGGAGTCGACTATGAAGAGACTTTCTCGCCTGTTGCCATGTTGAAGTCTAACCATATCCTCCTGTCCATTGCCACATTTTATAACTATGAGATATGGCAAATGGACGTCAAGATTGCCTTTCTGAATAGTAATCTTGAGGAGACCATTTATATGGTGCAGCCGGAGGGATTCATAGCCCAAGGTCAAGAGAAAAAGGCTTGCAAGCTGAATCGGTCCATTTATGGGTTGAAACAGGCGTCTCGATCTTGAAACATTCGGTTTGATACTACGATCAAATCGTACGGCTTTGACCAAAACGTTGATGAGCCTTGTATCTACAAGAAAATCATCAACAGTTCAGTAGTTTTCCTAGTGTTGTATGTAGATGATATCCTACTCATTGAGAATGATGTAGAACTACTGACTGCAGTTAAGAATTGGCTAGCAACCCAATTCCAAATGAAAATATTCGGGGGAGGCTCAGTTTTTTCTAGGTATACAGATCTTTCAGGATCGTAAGAACAAAGTGTTAGTGCTGTCTCAGGCATCGTACATTGACAAAATGTTACTCAAGTACTCGATGCAAAACTCTAAAAGCGGCCTACTGCCTTTCAGGCATGGAGTTACATTGTCTAAGGAAATGTGTCCTAAGACACCTCAAGAGGTTGAGGAGATGAGACGGGTCTCATATGCATCTGTCATTGGTAGTTTGATGTATCGATGCTACTAGACCAAACATTTTCTATGTTGTAGGGACTGTTAGTAGGGATTAGTCTAATCCAAGACAAGGTCACTGGACCGCAGTCAAGAACATCCTCAAGTATCTTCGGAGAACAAGGGATTACATGCTCGTGTAGGAACTAAAGTTTTAATCCTTACTAGATATACGGATTCTGACTTTCAGACTGATAAGGATTCTTAGAAATCCACTTCAGGGTCAGTGTTCACTCTTAATGGAGGAGCAGTAATGTGGCGAAGCATTAAGCAGGGGTGCATCACTGACTCCATGATGAAGGTCGAGTATGTAGCAGCTTGTAGGAAGTTCCTGACTGATCTAGAAGTTGTTCTATACTTGTCTAGGCCTATCAACCTCTATTGTGACAATAATGATGTTATGGCGAACTCTAGGGAGCCTAGAAGTCACAAGTGCGACAAACATATAGAGCGGAAGTATCATCTCATCTGCAAGATAGTACAACGAGGGGATGGTAGTCACGAACATCACTTCGAAGTATAACATTGCTGACCCGTTTATGAAGGTTCTCACGACTATATTGTTTAGGGTCACCATCATAGCTTGGGTCTATGGGATCGCCCGCAGCTAGACTAGGGCAAGTTGAAGATTTGTATACTGGGCCTTAGTGCCCTAGCTTATTGTTTTGTACACTCCACTCGCTTTAGGATAAGTGGGAGATTGTTGGGGATGATGTCCTAAACTCTCGTTGGGTCCTGTAGTTTGTAAACACTGTATTGAACAAACGTTTGTGATGTAATCATATATGATATTTTCTTCACTATTGTCTATGAAACATGAGATTTTTTATTTGCTTTACCACAAACCAATAAACAAAGATCCCTAGTTGTCATTGTAACTTAAGCATGTATATGGAGATATACAGGTGGATCATGTCTTAAATGATAACCAAAACAGTCTATAGTATATGGATATAGGAAGGAAACTTTATCCTGGTGACGCTATGGATGTGGCCCGCTTTGTAGAATAATTACAAGTGTTGTGACTTGCTACAGATGGTCTGATCCTGATCATTCATGTGAAGACATGCGAACGGAGGCATCATATACAAAGGAGTTTGTATAAGACCAGACCATGAAGTGTTATAGTCTTGTTATATAATGTTGTTCATGATAGAAACTTCGCTTCACTAGGATGACCATAGGTAACATGAGTTGGAAACTCCTACCTTTGAAGGCGATCCTTTGATTTTCATGGGTACGAGTGGCCAGATTACTGACTCAAACCTACCACTTTGGGGATTCATCTGATTTGAGAGCTGGGAACTCAACTACACAAGATAGAATTCACTCATTCCCCGAAGTAGAGGTAAAAAGATAGATTGCTCCCTTAAAGGCTGATTCCGGGACTTGAATGATGTGGCGTCACACACTTTCTCATGGTCTTAGAGGTGTCCACACATAGTAGGACTATGTTGTATTGTTCATTAGAGGGATCGGTGGTACTTAAGGAGTTAGATGTAACTATGGGGGCAAAACGGTAAATTGGTCCGGTTGTACATACGAGCATTTATGAAGGGTTATCGTATTGTTGATTGGTTATATCTGACGGATATAGAAATATATCTGTGGTGAGAGTAGTGCAATTGTCGGTCTTTAGTGGAATGCCTGCCAGTTAATGGATGGTGGAACTCGTGGCTAAAGAGTTTAATCAGCTATTCACGTACCGTTGGAGCTTCAAGCCACAGGTTCATAAGATCTCCTTGGTAACTCAATGGATTCAAGTTGAGAATCAGTTTTTGGGTAAGTTTGAAATGTTCAGATTGACAAGAGGGAGTTTGATTATATATGATATGATTAAACTGGTCAATTATATATGATATAGTTGACATGATGTATGAGATACATTAATTGGAGGAAAATGATATAAGTATGATTTATATCTAATAGAGGAGAAAAAGACTATGGTTTATATGTTGCATATGATGTGATATTAAAACTATAGGTTATAAATATAATATGATTATATTTATTTTTAATTAAGCAATTATGAGATAATTGTTGGTGGTTTTTTCTCTATAACCGTACATGATAGTGGGAGATTGCATTCAGTTTTCATAATTGAAGGATAAAATGAAAATAGTTTTCATTTTACAAAAAGATCAGACAATCACTTCACGATTAGTACACTGTTCATCGTCTAGCTAACGAAAGCATACACGATAGCTCAAGTTGTCCTAAACGATCGTGTACACGCACAGTAGACCTAAACGATCGTGTAGTTTTTTTACTAAGCGATCATGCGCAGGAGTGATTTACCTAAACGATTGTCTAAGCGATCAACCCTGATTTACTAAACGATCATGCACCCTTTGCTAAACGATCAAGCATTCATCCATACGATAGACACAAAATCTCTCTCACATGCTTGATCGTTGTAAACGATCGTAGTTTCCTTCTCCCCTCTATAAATCCAACAGAGCCCACACCTTCTACATTCTCAATCTGAGAATACCGAGGTTACTGAGTGGTGGTGTCCTCCTTGCTTCCTGTTCGTGTAGAAGACAGTTCAGTAGTAAGCGACAACGAGATTTGGTGGACGATAGCCTTGGCGTGCACAGCGACAGCGAGAGGTGTCGTTCCTTAACGAGAGCGAGAGATAAAGAGAAGAAGAGTTCTTCAATAGGCATGTCTCTCGTTCCTTTGTTATTTATTTATTAAAAGCATGTCGTAATTTAATACACACACACATATACATATAGGAGGGAGTTGTAACTACCTCCCTTCCTTTTGCTCTTTTAGACGTGTGAGTGGGGAAGTGGTTCCCTATCTTCTACAGTGTGTGAAAACAAAAAAAGAGATCATAAGAATTCTCTCTAGAGTGTAATTTTTCCTTTATCCTCTCCTCTCAATCAAAATCTTCCCTCTCATCCAAAATAGCCAGAGCCCACAACTCTTGGCTTCTCATACCAGAGAATACCAAGGTTTCCTTCACAGTGGTGCCCAATTGAAGATTGAGAGTTTTTCACATTGAAGATTAGATCTTCAAAGGTAAGGGTTTCTGAACTCAATTTTTATTCTTCTGCTTTTTCATTATGAGCATTCTGTAATTTTTGTATTAAATGCATAAATTGTATGTTCTTCTGTAAAATTCTATATTTTGTGAAAATTGGGAAATTGGGATGATCTGCTTCTGCTCAATGACCTTTATTTGGGTTCCTTCATAAATCATATGTTATGTGCACCACTTCTCTATTAATTTAACTGATAGAATGTTTATGAATCTAATTCGCTTGAATTAAATATTTGAATCTTATTCAAATATTTCTCCCCAACTTAATTTAAATTATAGATCACGTCCATAATCAATTACATATTAATCACATTAATATACAATTTCCTCACTTTGATTTGAACAATTCAAATCATTCCTCTTTAATATCCATTAATGAGCTAACAAGAGGACCTAGTGGACCTACAGATCAGAAGCTCCAACAATATGAGATTAATTGGCTAAACTTATTAACCAAATCAATCAGTATTCGTGGTACACTCTATTAAAGATCCACAACTACACTTTTCTCACTACATATATATTTTTGTGTCCACGGATATAGACCAATAACAACAAGTTAGTCCTTCACAAGTGTTCGTAATGCCAATTGGGTCAATTTATCGTTTTAACCTTAGGTTACCTTTGACTCTTTAAGTACTAGTACTCCTCTAATGAACAATACATTTATGATCCAACCAATAAAAAGAAACCTTTCTCGAGCCAATGAGAGGGTAGGGCCCTTGGTTGAAGTCTCAGAGACATCACTTAAAGGAACACTCATTTACTTATTCTGAAGTTGGGAAGGAGTGAATTCCATCTTATATTATTATATTCCCAGTTCCCCACTTAGTCTTGTCTTTAAAATGGTAGGCTTATTGAGTCGGCCAACTGGCCACCATCACCTATACAAATCAAAGGATATTCCCTTATGAAAAGGAGTTCCTAATACACTCAAGATTAAGACTAAGTTGTCTAGGTCATCTAATTGAAATAGAAACCTAACTAGTTAATGGCGTTACATCTAGTGGTTATTATTTCGCAGTCTAGCCTTATGCAAACTCATTGTATAGGATATCCCCACTCGCGTGTCACCTGTGTGAATGCATCGGATCATTACGTTTGTATCAAATATAAAGTGAGCCTTATCCATAGTGTTGCCAGGATAAGGTATCAAGTCTTATCTCTATACTATAGACCTTTTAGGTTGTATCTTGAACATTGATCCTTATATGTCTCCACATATAGTTCAAGACTTATAAGGAAGCCTTGGATGTTAGTTTATTGAATTTAGGGTTATTAAGACAAGATAGAATACAACATAATCAATAACATTTCTTAAATCAACATCGATAACTCTTTATTGATGAAGGTCAATTAATAACATTTATTATCTACGAGTTTTAGGACATAAAACCAAATATGTATGTCTACATACATGTTTAAGTTACATTAGATAACCTTGGATCTTAGTTTAATGGATTATTGCACAAGTTACATAAAAACTAATCGACCATTGATTCAATTAACCCACAACTACAAGGCTGTAAGGATCACGCCTTTGTCCTCCTTGGCTTCCAACATAGTGGACTTCCTCAATAGGGGTCTAAGGTTGCAGTTAAGCCTTGGCCATCTGTTTGACAAGAGAAGTGAGGTCAATTAATCGAGAACGTAATTCCTTCACCTCTTGTGAGTCGGATGGCTTGAGTCCATTTGCTCTTGTGTTGAACTATTGTGAGTTCTCTTCCATCTTAAAGATCAACTCCCTCACTTCAGAAGGGGTTTTATCGGCTAGGGCTTCACTAGCTGCAGCATTTATAGAGCTCCGCATTAGAGAGAAGTTCTTAATAAAAATACCAAATAAGCAGGGGATATGATATCTGGTGATGCAAGAAGCATGCACATAACTGCATAAATCTCTCTCGGTAGTCAGACAACGTCATGCCAACATCCCAAGTTATGCTTTAGATCTCTTTTTTTATGTTTTTTGCCTTCGAAGAAGGAAAGTATTTTGCCAAGAAAAGCTTCTGCATCCCGTCCCATGTAGTGATTGAACCAGGGGTTGGTAGTAGAGCCAATTTTTGGCTTCCTCCATCAGAGAAACTGGGAACACCTTAAGATTAAGCTACTCCTTCGTGACTCCATGGGGTCTCATCCCAGTACAAATGACATAAAAATCCTTCAAATGTTTGTGGGATTCTTCTCCTGCACGTTCATTAAACTGAGGCAACAAATGGATAAGCCTTGATTTCAGCATGAAAGGCACTATAGTGGGAGGGTAGACTATGCACAGAGGTTGCTGTGTCATGGCAGACTCAGATAGCTGCCTCAACGTGCGCTCAGAGGCATCGTCCATGGCTACAACATGCTATAAACCCTCTAACTCTTCCTCTTTTTTTTTTTTAATTATCGTTCACTTTGATGAGATTATTCAACTTCTTACTCATTTCCTCTTTGTCTTTTCCTCTTGTCGAAGTCGTCATTCTTTTTTGTTAATATCTATAAAAAGTTGAACTCCATAACCTCCAAAAGAATGGGACATACACAACAATAAACATACACACACTAAATCAAATTCAAGAATTGGCTAAAACAATTGTTAAGATTCTCCGATGATGGTGCCAATTTGATAGTTAGAGAATTTACCATCATAAACAAACCCCTAAAAATAAAGTAAATTTATAAACTTCAATCTTTACTGCCTACACTACAACGTAGTATAAGTGGCAAGATGGGGTCGTCTCCACAGGGAATTTTGAGATGAATCAACCAATTGATGAATTCGAGAGGTAACAGCGGAGGGGGTTTGATATGATTTTTATTGCAATTGAATTTAAAAGCATGAATGTAAATGCATAATTTAAAAGTGATGTCTCAATTTGATTTAAAGTCTAGTTTAGGAAAGTCAACACTCATTCATTCGATTGGTGTTCATTGAAACTCTAAATATCATTGCATGCTAAATTCTACTCGTGGCTCGTCGGCTAGACTAACGATCAAAACCAATGCCCTAATTAACTAATCAATTTCTTAGTTAGTCTAGATACTTAATTAATTGGTTCCATTCAAGTCTAATTAATTAAAACACCGCATTAAGCCTAGGTAATCTAGCTAAGGTGATTAGCAACTAGAAAATCTCTCAAATTACTCATGATGTGATTCTTGAATAATTAGTCATGAAATGTAGTAAATGGATTATCATAAATAATCTATAAATTACTCACAAACATGCTCTAAATTGTGCCATACTAGAGATAAACACATAGACATATTTTTCTCCTAGCAAAGCAAAGAAAATATCATGGGTGATCAATATATTCAAACATAGATAATAAAATTCATCAAGAAATCAGAGAATTACAGTAGCAAAGCATTAAATTCAAGTCCTCATAATCAAATCGAATGAATTTCATCCTAACCCTAAGCTAGAAGCATTTACCTTAGCCATTCATGTGTCAAGATGAAGTTCAAAAATCAAAATAAATGAGGAACTAAATGAATTTATGTCCGGGAAGGGGGAAATACAGAGAGAATGAAGTTGGTGGCTGTTAAATCGGGCATGGAATGACCTAAATCGGGAAAATTTTCAATTTATATAAAGTGTAGAGCATAACTACGCTATGTATAGTGTAGCTACGCTGGCTTTTAGTTGCCTCAGCATAGCAACGTCCAAGCCATACGCTCTCGCACATGTGCACCTCCTCTGTGTCCATCAAACTCGGAGTTTAGAAACACTCTAGGGTAGCATCGCTATACTCCCTAAATCATTAGCTACTGCCTTTAAGCATAGCGTTGCATTCGGTAGAGGGTAGCTACACTCTTGCTAGGGACATTTTGGTCATTTTCATCATTTTTTTCACAGTTGAGGCTACGTAACTCTATTTTGTTTTGTTTGAAGGAACTCTTATTAAAGAGAACCCATGAGCAGAAGCATGATTGATCCAAATTCATTGTGACAGAATTACAAGCATTCACAAACATATAAACTAGTTATGCATCTTGGAATAAATTACGACATGCTTTAGAAATTAAATACAAAAGGAATAAGAGACTTACCTTTGAAGAATGTTTCTTCTGAATTTCTCTCGCTCTCGTGGAGTCTGGAACAGCAACCTCTCGCTGTCGCTTGGATCGCCTATTCAATCGTCCAGTAGTCATGAACACACTTCTCCATGAACAAGTAACCTCTTCGGACACCACCACGCAGTAACCTTGGTATTCTTGGAGTGAGAATCTAGGAGGTGTGGGCTCTATTGGATTTGGTAGAGGTTTGGAGGAAACAACGATCGAACTCAACGACCAAGCAAGTGGGAGAGTATAGTGTCTATCACATAGACTTTTTATTTGATCGTTTAGTAAAATTTCAGCAGGTACACGATCGTTTAGGAAATCAGGTGTGATCATTTACATGATCATTTAGTGAAGCTCACTTGACAAACAATCGTTTAGTAAAAAGCTACACGATCGTTTAGATAATGGCGTGTGTACACGATCATTTAGTCAAAAGCTTAGAAGGCTGTCGTATAGTCTCTTGTGAGCTAAACGATTGGTTGTGTACTCAATGAAACGATTCAGGGATTTCTTCCAAAAAATGAAAACATTTTTCATTTTATCCTTCAGTTATGAAAGCTGAATAAAACCTCCCACTTCACGCATGGTTAAAAGAGAAACGACCCACAATTATCTCATAATTGTTTTAAATATAAATAAATATAATAACTAACTTATCATATTATATTTATAACTTATAGTTTTAATATCACATCATATGTAACATTTAAACCATAGTCCTTTTCTCCTTTACTTGGTATAAATCATATTTATATCAAATTCATCCAATTAATGTATCTCATGTCAATTATATCACATATAATTGAACCAATTTAATCATATCATATATAATCAAACTCTCTCTTATCAATTTGAACAGTTCAAATTGACCCAAAAACTTATTCTCAACTTGAATCCATTGAGTTACCAAGGGGACCTTATGAATCTATAGCTTGAAGTTCCACTGGTACGTGAATAGCTGATTAAACTCTTTAGTCATAAGATCCACCATTCATTAACTGCCAGGTACTCCACTAAAGACTGACAGCTGCACTCTTCTCACTATAGATATATTTTTGTGTCCATCGGATATAACCAGTCAACAGTACGATAGCCCTTCACAGATGCTCGTAAGTACAAATAGGCCAATTTATCATCTAACTTCTTAAGTACCACTAATCCCTCTAATGAACAATACATCATAGTCCTACTATGAATGGATGCCTCTCGGACCATAAAAAGATGTGTGGCGCCACACCGTTCAAGTCCCGGAATTAGCCCTTAAGGGAGCAATCTATCTACTCACCCTTGCTTCGGGGAATGAGTGAATTCCATCTTGTGCAGCTGAGTTCCCAGCTCCTCAATCAGACGAATTCCCAACGTAATAGGTTTGAGTAGGCAATTTGGCCATTCGCACCCATGAAAATCAAAGGACTGCCCTCAAAGGCAAGAGATCCCAATTCACTTAGGATTAAGGTCATGTTACCTATGGTCATCCTAGTGAAGCGAAGTCTCTATCATGAACGACGTTATATAACTAGATTATACACTTCGTGGTCTAGTCTTATATAAATTCCTTTGTATAGGACACCCTCGCTCGCATGTCTCCACATGAATGGTCAAGATCAGACCATCTGTAGCACGTCACAACACTTGTAACTATCTACAAAACTGGTCACATCCGTAGTATCACCAGGATAAGTTTTCCCTCCTATATCCATATACTACAGACCATTTTGGTTATCACTTAAGGCATGATCTACTTATATGTCTCCACGTACATGCTTAAGTTACCCTGATAACCAGGGATCTTAGTTTATTGGTTTGTGGTAAATGCAAATAAAAGATCTCATATTTTATAGATAACAGTGAAGAAAATATCTCATATATTACATCACAAGTGTTTGTTCATACATGTATTTACAAACTACAAAACCCTATGAGAGTTTAGGGCATCAACCCCAACATTGTTTTCATCTCGTTTCGACTCCAGAGGTCCATTCTAACTCTTAGTTGCTCAATATCTACAAAATAGCATAATAAACATGTAAAATCCACCTACGGGTCCAAATTAAACTAGGGAACATAACACTTTTATGATGCTATCATGGAGCACGTATGAGTTTTATGAAGATGTAAGAGAATGGGTATTCTAGGTTCTTATTTTCTCCTTCAATTACTTGGGAAAGGTTGTCTATTTGATTATGTTCTTTCTTGATGCCAATGTGAGAAGATTGATAAAGAAAAAAAATGGTTGGAATGAAAGAAGAAAAAATGAAGAAGATGGATAAGTAGGAAGGAAACTTTTGGCAATGGAAAGAGAATGTGTGATTTGGAGTTAAAAATTAAAGAAAGAGATAGGAATTGGGGTAAATTAGTATTATGTTCTTACTTGGAGCTTAAAGAGTGACTAATACTTGGCGAAACCATTATTTCAGGCTAAATGGCTATGGGATCGTCTGCTATGAAATTTTAGCGACCTAAATACTACGAGTGGTTTATTTTTCACTAAATGTTTTACTTTAATTAACTCGTATTATGAAGTTTGAAGAAAGCAACTTATATATAATTATTTTTTATTTTAAAGACCTATAAAGATTTGTAAAGTGACTATGAAATTTTAAGGAAATTCATGATTTTAGTAGAAATTGTGGTTTTAGAATCATCTGAAATATTTTATGACTATTCGAGAATTTTGAAATGTGTTACTTTGTTGAGAAAGGAAAATGATGTATTATAAGTTTGAAGATTAATAGTTGAGTTTTGATTGAAATGTATTCAAAGAGAAAGAGTGTGGTCTAGAATGTTGGATAATAAAGAGTTTAATATTGGAAGTAGTTTTCAAACCACTAGATCTTTGTATTCATGGTGATCAACGTATGCTACGTGAATGAGAGAGATAGGTCTTTAGGACCCACTTCAGTACATATATAGGCTTTGGGTTGTGTGTCGATATGTTTTGCCCTTTGGAAGCCGCTATGTGTGAACGTATGACAGAGATTGCTTTGTTATGCACCTTAAGAGTACTCAGTGTATAGTATGATAAAGATTGCTTTGCTATGTATTTAGAGATTACTTGGACATAGTAGTGATAGAGATTGCTCTGTTATGTGTCTGGAGATTACTCGATGCATAGTATGACAGAGGTTGCTTTTTTATGCATATTGAGATTACTCTATGCCAATATGACAGAGATTTGGATACATATTTGGTGATGATTTTTACCAACTCATGTCGTGTTCTCAAGAGCTACTTTTACAAAATTTTTCATATGATTTTCATTATCTGGAGATTAAAATTGCTCACAATTCATGTTGATTTGTAGAGTTTAGAATTTCTATTAAGATTGTGAAATATTTATTTCCTTTTATTTTATTATAAACTCACACTACTAACTGGGCTTTTTAGCTCATTCTCAACCTAAATTTTTCCACCAAATAACACGGGAGTATACAGTGGGCCTATCGAGGTTGAGAACTGCCATGCTCTCTTGCATGTTACATTTCATTTTATATTGCATGATTTAGTAATTTGGCTACACTACAATAAAAGACCCTTTTAATAACATCTTAATATAGCATCTTATAAAATATGCTATTAAAAATAGAAGGAAAAGGCAGGATGGGAAAAAAATTAGGTCGCGTGTACGCATCTTCCCTCTTCCACATACGGTTCTTCCCCATTTTCCCTCTTCCACTGTTCTCCTTCTGCCCATGTTCTTGCTTCCGTTGTTCTTCCCAATTTTCTCTCTTTTTCCTCTCTCTCTCTTGCATTTTCTCCGCTCGTCTCTCCATCTTCTACTCCGCTCGTGCACCATCTACATCATTCGCCCAAATCTGCAGTCTACAACTCCACCATTCGCCCAAGTCCGCCATCTCCTTGAGGTACTCACAACTTCTTCTTCGATGTTACTCAAAATTTTCCTTTCTGTTTCACAAATTATTTCTCTATCATTTCATTACGCTTGTTGTTGTGGATTCTGAAGCTAAAACCCTTCTCTATGTCAGACCCACTATTCTAATGTTCCTTTTTCACCATTTCATCAATTAAAAGTAGCTTTTGTGAGACTGTTCTAAGGTGAGTCTGAGAAGTTTTCATTATTTTACATTTGTATTTTTTTCTGCTTTATTTGTTTAGTTGTGAGATTAATGGGTTTTTGAAGCTGTTTGATTCTGGTTATTCTGACATTTTTTTTTTGGTGATTCCTTGGGCCAATCAAACGCTGTGAATCATAATGCGGGGGTTTGAGCATAGAAGATTCAAGTAGAACAGTAAGAGGAGTTGAAGTTTGAACCACAACCTCGAAAAGCATCGTTCGATTACTGTGGTATTTCTTTTCTTTTTATGGATCTTGTAATTTGGGCAGCTGGGATATTGCTGGTTTTGAAATTTTTGTAATGAAATTTGAATTTTAAGTCGTTTGTTTGGGTTTTCGAATCACTTAAACGTGAAAGAGAGAGATTCCATGGGGAAGCTGAGTTTATTCATACATTGTCAAAGGTAATTGCCCAATAAGAATTTATTGGTAGGGAGATTTTGGCTTTGGGTTTGATTATATTAACGTGTTGTCATTTGTTTTCTTTTATTATTTTGTCTTAATAGAAAGTCTTATATTTGTTTCTGCTACATTGAGTTGCAAAAGATATATATTTACACATCTACATTATAAAAAAATTGAAAACAGAGGAATGTATTGGTCCTCAATGATTATTATAAAATGTAGTTCTTTTTTTGTTGGATTTCATCTCTAAAATTAGTTCCTATTTCATCATGAGCATCTATTTTCAAGTTATCAATTTCAACCTTTGTGAGACCCATCCAAGTATTTTTAGAGCTTAAGAATATGTTAAACTGGTATATCACCTTCTATTGTGGTTTTTAGGATTTTTGGGTGCTTGATCTTAAAAAATAATCGTGATTACAAGCTATTATTGGGTCAGAGGTATGCTCGAAATCTAGCATTTACTACGTAGGTATATAATTTCAATTCTCCTCAAACCCTTACTTCAATTGAATCTCAAATTATAGAATATTTCAATAATTGGGTCTCTGTTTTTCTTATGGATTGTCTTACATTTCTTCAACTATTGAGCTTTCTTATTTTGTAGGTTGAGCAAGTAAGGATTTGGTATTGAGGCCTCTTTGTGCCTCCTCTTGGGGAACTCTATATCCAAAACATGATGTATTTGAGATCCAAAGTTTGATTATAAAACTTGATTTGTAAGCACTATTTTAGTTTAGTTTTTTAGTTTGTTTGTAGATATGTAGCGCTACAAACCCATATAAAATTTGTCTCGTTACTACCAAAATTATTTACCAATTTGCATCTTCATGTTCTGTAACCTCAAAGATTTGTACTTTTCAATTGTATCTTCAAATTTGTTGTCTTTTGGTTCATGTTTTCTGAACCTTAGCTTTTTAGTTTGAATTGTTAGCATGCAAGAGATTTAGTTGCTCAAAGTATTGAATTATGATAGATAGGATTTGTCCAGTAATTACTTGCTTTGATATGAGAAATAGTTTTTTCTTTTGTTGATGTAGAAAGGCTAAAGTGGTGTACTCTTAAGGGTATGGGGCAAGATTTTTATAAAAAAGAGTGTTAATAATTGATGCACTTTGCTGATAGTGAGACTTGGAATCGTCTAAATTCATTTAAAGATGTTGAAAGTAAAAAACATTTTGTTTCACTTATATGAAAACCACAAGTTGGTTATTAAACATAACCCCTAAACTTTTGATTAAACATTTTCGTAAATATTTCAATACAAGATATATTTTGGTATATATTATCAACTTTCTTTTATGTAATAAAAATGTTGGTTCAACTTAAATTGATGTGAAACATAATTGAAATATTAAACCAATAATAATAATAATAATAATTAAAAAAAAAAAAAAAAAACCTTGAGGACCCTATTATATATATATATATATTTGGAAAGGAGACTATTATATAAAGCGTACATCAATTTTGTCCATAAATTTAACGGTAAAAACTTTAAGAATTATTTTGCTTAGAAAATAAAATTGTAAAGGTTAAAATAAAAATTTTCCAAAGCTTATAATATAACTTAAACTAATTAAAGTAAGCAAAGAGAAATCTGAAAAATCATGTCGAACAAATCGAAACCAACCAAACTGACTACGGTCGCCCAGTTTGTATAGATGTATATTTCAAAGATTAGTTCATGTCATGGCGAAAAATTCCGATCAAAATTTCGAGGTTTTGGTAGTGGAATATTTTGTTTTTCCCCATTCGATGAAATTTTGGAATTTTGAGAAAATTTAGAGAAACGTTGAAATTTAAAAAAAAAAATGGATAAATCTTTTATATTTTTTGCGCACCATTTTGACCGAATTTCAAAATTGATTCTTTTTAAACAGCTAGCTGAATTCAAAATTTTCAATTTTAGTGTTCTAATTAATTGTATAGTTTTACCTACCAATGTCATTTTCGATGAAGGATAAAACTTTTCAATGTGTTACTTTTCGTAATTTTCAATTTTTTCCAATATTTAGTTTTATTTTCAATCCAAAATTTTCATTTCTAATGAAATTGAATTTGAAAAAACCACAAAAAAGAACCTATATTTATTTTTAACATTATCCAAACTTTATTCATTAAATTTTTCACATCATTTCACCTCAAAATTAATCCATGAGAATTTTTTTTTCTTTTACTAACCACAACTTTCATTTTCACAATTCACCTAAAAATATTTCTAAAATTTTTATTATTTTGTAATTATTTTTTATTTCTTTTTTAAATTTCTACTCTCACATCGACATTTACACAAATATTTGCAATATATATCTAAATGTTGTCTATTTTATAAAAATGATTAAAAATGGCAGATTATAGTCTAATTAAGCCACAATCAAAATTTCATTAACTAATTATAACAATTTCCATCAAAATTTTTCGAAATTTCCATCAATATCAATATTTTCATAAAATCGGGTCTTCTCCACCTCGATATTTCCACTAACGTCAATCTTTCAAGTCTTGGTTCATGTATATTTTTTATAATTTAGCCTAGAGGAAGAAAAAAAACTTCAACACACTTCCCCTATCTATTCATTACACAATATCATGTATTAATAATGAGCGAAGTAATAAAAATTTATCACAATAAATAATTAACTGATTATGAATAATCAGTTATATATTCGTAATGAAGAATAAAATTAATATTAATCTCAATAACGAATTATTTGATTATGCAAGCCTCAGCATCGCTACGCCCCACAACTTCTTCTCTTCTTGATTTTTGATCTTGTTTTCTCACTTTTTTCTTGCCCTAGGTCAAAGTTTTACCTATTATAGGGGTATTTTGGTCATTTTATCTTTGAATTTACTTATTCTGATCCAATTGCTCGATTTCTTACAATTAAACATAAAAAGCATCAATGATAACAAATTTAGCATAAAACTAACTAATTTCTAAGCCCAAAAACCACACTTTTGGAGTATGTTCCGGTGGCATAGAGGTAAAAGAAGTACGTAGATTTTGTGAAGAAAATATTGTTAAGTGTGCATTGCATGGAAAAACATGATGTCAAACCTTGTCTAACGTGCAATTCTACGTTGCCGCCTTCTAAATGAGATATTTAAGATAATTTGAAAACTTTCTACTTTTTTATTTTTGCATTTTTACTAATTAATTATTGTGCAATTAAGTTTGAAGTTCCTAGGTCTTATTTTCTACAACTTGCAATTAATTGTTTTGAATGACTTTTGAGTTCTTGGTCATATACAGACCATTTGGCAAGGCATGTAATGCTCTATAAAACACAGATTATCAACATTAAAAAGCTTGTGTTTATTCAACCCTTTTGGTATTGTCTTTTCTTTCAAATCTTACTTTAAATTTGATGTTTAAATCAGTTCATGGATTAGTCTTGATCAAGCTAATTTTGGAATAAGTTGTCTTAGGATCTAAAAGTGACCATCACAGATTCTAAGTTTGATACAAGTTAGCTTTCTTTGTGATGTTTGCAAGGATCCTAGAAGGACCTCTAGCTTTGTATCCAACCAACATTGTGGGCACTTGTTAGTGTTTATTTTTCAAGTGTTATTCGATTTTTAGGGGAAACTCTGCCAAATTTTTTAATAAATTTTATATAAAAAATATTTGCTACCAATCTATTTTGAAAACCGTATGTAGAATTTGACAATAGATTTCATACTTTAATTCTAATTTATTATCATCATGCCACGTCCTTGGTTTGGGAGGGTAACTTGGGACGGAGTGTGACACTGGAAAATGTGGAATTGGTCTACGATTATCTTTCTCTGTGATATGACAGGCAGCCGATAGCAGATAGACACAACGTGGCACTATGTGAGTTAAAGATCGTGGATGAGGCCCACCATTTATATCCCAAAACCGTGGACTAGGTCTACAATTTCATTTATGTAATCGTGGACTTGGTCTACGAGTTTTAGAAATTGTATACCGAGTCCATGATTTCGTCACCTATTTTTGTCAAATCTTTTCTTTCAACACTATTTTTGTTATTATTAAAATAATATTATTTTTTGAAAAAAAAAAATCAAATCTGCTTTTAAAAAATTAAAAGCAAAAAGAAAAAGAAAGAAGCAAACTGGTTATTAAACGACCTCTAAACGTTTGATTAAACATTCTAATTAAATATATCAATACAATATATATATATATATATATATATATATATTTGTATATATTATGAACCTTCTTTTATATAATAAAAACGTTGGTTCGCCGTAAATTGATGTGAAACATAATCGAAATGTTAAACCAATAATAAAAAACTTGAGAACCCTATTATATATATTTTTGGGAAAGGAGCCTATTATATAAAGCATACATAAACTTCGTGTCTTCGTCCATAAATTTAACAGCAAAAACTTTAAGAATTATTTTACTTAAAAAATAAAATCGTAAAGGTTAAAATAAAAAATTTTCAAAGCTGATAGTATAGCTTAAACTAATCCGAAAAATCAAGCCCAACAATTGAAATCAACCAAATCGAGTACGATCTACCAGTTTTGTATAGATGTGTATTTCAAAGGTTAGCTCATGTTTGGTGAAAATTTTGATCGAAATTTTTAGATTTTGGTAGGAAAATTTTTTGTTTTTCTCCTATTTCGATGAAATTTCAAATTTTTAAAAAGAAAAAAAAAAATAGCGAAATTTTGAAAGTTTGAAAAAATTTGGAGAAGTCATTATTATTATTATTTTGCCTCATTTCGATGAAATTTCGAGAAAATTTTGATTTTTCTAATTAAATACGTTAGTTCAATTCAAGTTTTTCAATTTTATGGTTCTTATTACATATAATTGTATAGTTTTATATGTCAATATCATTTCTGACAAAGGTTGAAACTTTTTTAATGTGTTGCCTTTCCTAAATTCCAACTTTTTTCCAATTTTCAGCTTTAGTTTCAATTCAAACTTTCATTTCTAAATAAATTGAATTTGAAAAACCACAAAAAGAACCTAAATTTTCACATAATTTCACCTCAAAATTAAATTGATGAGAGTTTCTTCTTTCATTATTCAAAACTTTTATTTTCACACTTCATCTCAAAATATTCTAAATTTTATATTATTTTGTAATTATTTACTTTTTCTTTTTTAAATTTCTACTTCCACATCGATATCTACATAGATATTTACAATATATATTTAAATGTTGTCTTGCTTTATAAAAATAATTATTAAAAAGGGTTAATTATAATCTAATTAAGCAACAATTCAAGTTTATTAACTAGTTATAACAATTTCCATCAATTTTCTATAAAATATTATTAAATTTTCATAGATATCAATATTTTCATAAAATAGGGAACTCATCACCTCGATATTCCCATCGACATCGATCTTTCAAGTTTTTATTCATGTGTATTTTCTATAATTTAACCTAAAGAAGAGAAAAAAAAAAAAGACTTCAACACACTACCCCCAATCTATTCATTACACAATATCATATATATAATAAGCAGGGAAGTAATACAAATTAATCATAATAAATAATCAATAATGATTATATAATCATATTGAAGGATCAAATTAAAATTAATCTCAATAAATAATTATTTGATTAAAAAAATCAATTATTATTATGAGAAGTAAAAATAGAAGTAAAAATTTGACTGTCTTTGTCTACTAGTGAACTATATTTAAGATACTGTTAACTAATTAATTAATAATTTATGCAAATAAGTAATTACATTTATTTAATAAATTTTATTATAAAAATAAGTTAAGTAAATATTTTGATAGATTATTATTCATCTATTCAAACAAATATTTATATTAATTTTGTTAAATTAATATTAATTAATTATATATAAAATGAAAAAAAGAGAGGAAAAGAGAAAACCCACCATTTTGAAAGGGAAAATGAAAACCCTTATCTACTAGAAAAGACGATGTCGGAAATAACTTATTCGCAGGTTAAGGGTTAAAACTATGAAATAAATAGTTTTGGATGTCTGTGTTAATTTCCATCTTGAAAACTCTTCAAGCAAATGATCCCTAAAAGATTATTATGGATCGAGACAAAATATAGAGTTTGAAAACTTGAAACCAAAAAACAACTAAGTCGAACCTTAGAGATAATAATATATATATATATATTTTATTTCTATTATATTTGATAAATAATCTGGAATATTTTCTACAGAGATTTTCAGAAAAAAATAAAGACAAGGATATGTGTTAAATAGTATTTTGTCTCATAACTTTATTGTATATAAATTAATTTCTAATGTCTTCATCGAAAACTACATGAGCGCCCATGGCCTAATGGATAAGGCGTTTGACTTCTAATCAGGTGATTGTGGGTTCGAATCCCACTAGCGTGCTTTCTTTTCTATTTTAAAAAAAGTAGTAAAAATAATTACTATATTGTTTTGTTCTTTAAATTTGACAAAGAATTTAACTCTCTTACTTATAATAGATTAAAAAAATTTTAAGAATTGAGATAATATAGATTTGATTGTGAAAATAAAATACCAAAGACTAAATGGTACCAAAATGGAACCTAAAATGGATTTGAATCTTCATCAATATAAATTAGATTGTGGGTTTGAGTCCCACAGGGGGAGTGCTCTCTCTTCATTTTTCTTTTTTTTTTTTGTTTTTTTAAAAAAGTAGTAACAATAATTACTATCTTGTTTTATTTTTTAAATTTGACAAAGAATTTAACTATTTTACTTATGATAGATTAAAACCATTATAAGAATTGAGATAATATAGGTTTGATTTTAAAAATAAAAAACTAAAGACCAAATAGTACCAAAATACTATTATTTACCGAACAAAAAGTTTAAAAACCTATTAAAAATCTTTCAAAATTAAAAAATTTATTTAACACAAAATCTAAAATTTCATAACCTTAATTTTTGATTAAACATTTTAATAAACATGTCAATATGAGAGATATTTTTGTACATATATATTTTGTGAAAAGAACCTATTATACATTTTAGAATTCAAGAATCAAATAAGCACAAAATAAATACAATCCCTTATAATTACAATAAAAAAAGAGTTAAATTATATATATAAAAAAATACCTCTATAAATTGTTATAGAGTTGATTTTCCATTATACCTTGAACTTTGAAAATATTCAATTCAACGGTTGAAGTTTATTTCAAAGCAATAGTAGGTATATATTGTTAAAATTTATAAACTAAATCTTTGTATCTACGTTATAAAACATAAACTTTTTCATTGATAAATTCAACGAGAAAAACTTTTCAAAATTATTTTGGGTAAAAAATAAAATTGTAAAGGTTAAAATAAAAGCTTTTCAAAGCTTAGAGTTAACTAAATCATGATGTGTATTTTGAAGCTTTTTTTAGATTTAACCTAAAAATAAAGAGTTAAGAAACTTCAACACACTAACCCCATCAAATCCACCAATTTGTTCAGAGTACAATCCCAGCATCTCATCTTTTTCATTTACACAATACAATACCCAAATAAAATTTAAAAAAAATAAAAAAAAATTAGACATGTGTATTCTCATTCTTGTCGTCCCCTTCATTCTCCCCCGTCAGCTCCTCCAATGACTTCCCTTTCGATTCCGGCACTAACAGAGTAAACAATGCTCCACAGAAATTTACACATCCCAACATAATCAAAGCGTTCTTCACTCCAATCCCCGTCGGGTAACCCGGATCCGTCAATTTCGGATCCTTACTCTGCGCCGCATACAAAAACCCAAACGCCCCCACTATCGCCCCTGCTTTCCCCGCCGCCGCCGATATCCCGTGACACGTCGACCTCAACCTCGCCGGGAATATCTCCGCCGGTACAATAAACGTCGTCGAATTCGGTCCGAAATTCGCAAAGAAAAACGTCAATGAATACATCACCACAAACCCAATTCGGTGAGGCTTCTCCTTCCAATGATTGTAAGGAAACGCCAGAGCAAACATGAAGATCGTCATCATTATAAATCCCATCAATTGAATGAAAAATCTCCCCAAGTAATCGATGAACGCCACCGTGAACCAGTAACCGGGAACTGTCCCGCAAAGGGCGATTAGTGTCTGAGCACGTGCGATTTTGAAGCATTCTTCTAATTCGCTCATCGTCGCCGCCGATGGAAGCCATTCAATGGCGGTGAAAATGTCTTTCTGGAAGAGATTTTGACTGTAGAACGCTATGTCTAACAGAAACCACGTGGTGGTGGTGCCCAGTAAGTGGAGCCCATGGCGTTTGGCGAATTCGCGTGAGAATAAACCGAAACGGTTTTGATTTTCATTTGATTCGGTCGTGATATTCTTTTCGTATTCGTTTAATTCGAGATGAACTTGCAGCACTTTCGACATGTCGGCCGCTGCTTGTTTTGCGTTTTGAGCAACTAAGGCGGTGTATCTCGCCGTCTCCGGCATTTTCATCCGCCAGTAATATGTTAACGCGGCTGGAATTGCGCCAAACATTAAGACCATTCGCCACACGTAATCGGCCTCCGGTATGGTAGGGCGGTTGGGATTGTCCATGTACGGTGGTGCTGGGAAGCGGTTGTTGAAAGCGGCGGAGACGATTAAAGCGACGATTCCTCCGCCTAAAATTCCGAAGCCTTGCATTGCGAAGACGGCGGCGATGAAGGCCCCGCGGGTTTTTTTGTTGGCATATTCGGACATGATGGTAGCGGAGAGAGGGTAGTCGCCGCCGATTCCGAAGCCGAGCCAGAAACGGAAGAAACAGAGCGTGGCGATGACGGCTTTTGGGGTGTCGCTGAAGGAAAGGCCAGAGGCGATGGAGCAGACGACCATGAGAATGAGGGTAATGCCGTAGACCTTCTTGCGGCCAAGCTTATCGCCGAGCCACCCGAAGAAGAGTTGGCCGGTGAGGGTGCCGCAGAAGGCGACGCCGTTGACGGCGGCGGCGATGTTGGGGGGAAGGGAACCGGGTCTGGGGGAATTTGGAATATGGTAATAGATTCGGCCGAGGAGTTTAGTGACGATTGAGATGCAGAAGAGATCGTAAGCGTCGGTGAAGAAACCCATTCCGGCGATGATGATTGCAGTGAAATGGTACCATTGAGTTTTTGCAATATCGAGTGCGTTCAGCACTCCCACTTGTTGGCTCATCTTAAGCTTTTGGCTATGGAAGATTTCTTTCTTTCTTTCTTCTTTTTCTTGGTGTACTGAAATTAGCAAAAGGCAGAAGAAAAAGGTCAGACACCTTATTTTTGGGCTAAATGATAGGAAATATAGATAAATACTGTTTGTTGTTTAAAAAGGACTTTTAGATTTGAAATCATTTTAAAATTTTAAACAAAGATAAATCTGGTATATTTAGAAGAGTTTTGGGTATTACTGTACAATTCTTTTCTTGAAATATGTTGTTCAGTACACTAAACTTTTATTAAATTTTATCAATCATAGATTTATATCATATTTTTAAAATTTTTTATTATTTAAGTTAAAAAAATTTCTTTTCTTTTTTTTTTTTTTTTTTTGAAAATCTCCTTTTTATAATTTTTTTTTTAATAGTTAAACTACAACTTTAATCAACTTAGATGTATCTAATAGGTTATTGAACTATAAACGACCGACAAATTAATTTTTTTCTTAAAAAATTAATTGATATACTAGATATAAACTTGAATTTTATGTTTGACTTGAAACTCTTTAAATTTGTGGATCTTAAAAAAATGAAAGCTTAGGTTCGGTTTAACCATTATTTAGTTTTAACTTTTTGAAAAATAAGCTTATAAACATCCGTTTTACCTTTAAATTACTTGTGTCAAATAAGTTCTTGAAATCTAAAAAGTATTTAAGTTCTTAAAGGATCAATTTTATGATAATAAGTAAACTTTTATTTTATATTAAGCTATTCACTTTCAATTTTATATCTAATAAGTTATTGATATTCAACATTTTTTTTACCGTATAAAAATTATTGAACATGAATTAAACTTACAAGCTTAATGATTTATTAGACAGAAAAAAAAAAAAAAGAAAATTGATCGTTTAAAAGTGTTGAATATAGACAAATATTAAAACACAAAATTAAAATTAAAATTTTATGAACCTATCACATAATTTTGTAACAAGGACGGTAAATGATATTTATAAGAATTTCGGATAATTGTATATGGACAGTTGATTTAAAAATGTATATATTACTATTGAGGTGTGTAAATTATTTTTTATTTTAATTTCTTGAGAGGAGATCATTCTTTGACTAGTAGATAAATAATTGCTCATGCTGAATTCCAGTAAGTTTAAATACTTTCTTTAAACTTCACATTAAAAATTGTAGGATTTTTTCTAAACTTAAATTTAATACAGCTTCTGAGCACTTATTATTAATAATATTATTTGTTCAAACTACGTCCGTTTATTTCAAAATATGATCGAGAGAGAAATATAGAGTGTTTTTAATATTTGGAGTAGATGGACTTTCAAAAAATTATATATATTTATTATTTGGAGTAGATGGAAAAGATAGTGACATATATATATAATAAACAATCAAATAGGGACATATAAATAACACGAACGTCATAATTTTTTAATGTATTTTATGATCAAGTAACTACCTTGAACCTGATTTCATAAATGAAAAAAAAAAAGAAGAGAAAAGTCTTCAAATGAGAATATTTAACTCTAAACAAACCCATCAACGTAACTTCAAACTCTATGTAGTAGACAATAAGAATAATAAATAATTAAATAAATAAAATAACTTCAAATTCATTGCGTAGCTTAAGTACTCTTTAACAACAAATTTTAGTATTAAAAAAAAAATATAACTCAATTGACATATAACATACGTTTGTGATCATAAGATTTGTAGTTTGAATCCCCACCTTTTTATTATACTGAAGGAACAACTAACTTTATTAGATGACTATTTAATTCTATAATAATTCTAAAAATATTTTTAAGATGTTAATATTGATAGGTAGAATAACTTTAGTATAACTCTATTAATTAAGGTATTATGTGTTCTCGATAAAAATGTGAGAACGTTCAAATTCTCACCCTCACGCATGATTGCTAAGAAAAAAAAGAGCAGTAATTGAATTTTGAATTGATTTTCTCTTATAATTTTATCATTTTTGTCTATTTGAACATATAGCTTAGTGAATAAGACATATGATACACGTGTTTAAAGTTTAATGGTTCCATTTCCAATTTTGCAGTTATCAAACTAAAAACATTTACATGTTTAATTTCTTTTTAGACTCTATAGTCATCTAAGTTTTTGAAAGGATTTTTTTTTTTTTAAATATAGGAAAATAAACCAACTTATTTATAAATATAGCAAAATTTCAATTTCTATCCATGTTTCAGTATCTATTACTGGTAGACAGTGACATTGATGAACACTAATAAACGTTAATAGATGTTTATAAGTGTTTATTATTATCTATTAGTAATAGACAGTAAAATTTTGTTACGTTTGAAAATATTTTCAAAATTTTTTGGCATTTAAAGTCATTGAGCATCTTGAAAAATGAAAAAAAGAAGAATGGATCAATAATGGGCTAATGATAATCATGATTAGGAGATTAAAAATGGACCAAAAGCTTCCATAATAATGGTTTTGAACCTGAAAGGAAGGAAACCAAAAGGTTTAAGAAGAAATATATATAGCAAACTACTTGTTAACCTAATTTCCAATTTCAGAATTACTTTTAGAAAATAAGTTCTTTGGGTTTCAACTTTGATGTTTTTTTACCACTCTGAAGTTTGTATGTGTATGAATTTACAATCCTTTCTCATGCTACATACGATATTTAAATTCATTATTTGTATAAATTAAACTCTTAAATTTCTATAAATAAATTAATTTAGATTCTTATTATGATTTTATTTAAAGATCATCAATACATCAATGTTCATGTGGATTGATTTCTTCGGATATCGATTTAAGAAAATAAAAGAATAAGATTAATGCATTAATCATTTTCAAAAATAAAAAATAAAAAAGAAGAGTAATGATTAATTTCAGATGAAACAAAATTACTCTCTAAAGAGAGAGAGGAGAGAGCACCTGAAATTTCTGGAAAATGACAGATACTGTTGGAGAAGAAATCCTTGATGATGGATGAAAGAAGATGAAGATAAAAGACCTGTTTTTATAAGTGAAGTAGACCAAATTCCAGAAATGCCCCTGAGGGCATCTTTTGGAATATACCATCTTTCCAACCAATGATTCATCAAGTCAACTGCTTCAAAAGTCTTTGTTCCCATTTTTCTAACCCTAATATTTAATGTAACAAGTTTGCCACTATTTCTATACCTGGACTAAATATCCATTATTAATATCTATATATTAAGAATTAATCTATTTACTCAAAAGAAGAAAAAAAAAAACAATCTATATCATTCATCCATATCTTTTCCAAAATACAATTTAAGTATGAAAAAACCAATTTACTAATCTCAATAGGAATATAAATACAATTAATTAAGTTGGACACGTTCAAAGCACCTTCATCATCTCCCAATCCCTTCGTTTGATATGTTAAAAATTAGTGTTACGAAATCGACAATTAAAGAATACAAAAAGAAACGTTGAAATAGAGAAGAACGACACACAGATATACGTGGTTCACTAACAGTGTATTAGCTACGTCCACGGGCAGAGGGAGAACAGTATTATCAGAGAGAATGTTTTCAGAAAATTACATCATAACAGCGCCTCTAGGGTTAGAGAGTTTATATAGCGCACTACCCTAGGGTGATAATCGTAAATAATTACAAATAAATAAATATGCTGAATACGAATTCTGAATAGGTTTTGGGGGCAACCCACCAGGGCGCGCTATCCCTAGATCCCGACTTGCTGACCGAGACCTCCGTACTTATTGTTCGAAGCGCCAACAAATAGATTCAAGACATTTCAATAATTAGAAAGGAAAAAGCAAAAAGGGATGGGTTAGAGATTAGATCCCTTCTATTAACAAATAAGAAACGGATGAGTTACAGAAAAGCTGACAAATTTAATGAGATGGAAGACAGGTTGTAATCTTTGAACAACTTTGAGCAAGAAGTCCAGCAACTCACCAAACAAGCACCAAAGCTTAACATCATTGTTGAAAGTGTCATTGAAAGTGCGATTGTTTTTTTCTAGCTATAACGTTGCAGGATGGCTGATGCGTTGAAGATGATATTGCCCATTCTGGATTTAAATTCAGACTACTAATGTAGCTGCAAAGGGAAATGAAGTCAGATCTTATGATGGCATACCCTCACCAACTTTTGGAGTTTATTCCATAGGCTTGTGGCAGTCCTGCAATGGAAAAAAAAGGTCCATATTTTCACCGTTGCTTATGCATTAGAGGCACCAATATTAGGATTGAAAGAGAAACCCAACAGTCTTTTTTGAAGCACCTCCATAGTGTTGAGACTTTTACGTAGAATGGTTCATATGAAAAACATACATTTTTTTGGTATGCACAAGTTCCATAGGTTTGAATATATACTTGAGTTTGTACTTGGTATATCTCGTGGATTGGGATAAAAAACTTAGTTTATACAAGGTCTATAACTTAGTTTGATCCAAGATATAAATAACTTAATTATTAATTTTGTTAATTTTTACAAATGTTTTGTTGGTGAAAAATTTTCCTTAAATGAAAATTAGATCTTTTCATGGGTTTTTGTGAAAATGAGAATCTCACTTTGCTTAATTCAACAAGGGGAAGTCCTTTTATATATCCACACCTCTAGTTTTGGGTTTGGACCCCAAGAATACCTATGTTTTAGAGGGATGAGAAGATAGATAAATGTGGATATATGATGGTCATCCCACACGCGTGCCGCTGCTGTCCGGTCAGGTGAGGTGAGGTATATTTTTTTATTAAAAAAAGTCATCTTCCGTTTAGTTTTTTTTACGTAGTCTTCGGATGTGGGAACAATTTAGAGATGATCATCCATTTTCTATGCAGTCTTTTGCGATTTAGAGATGGTCGTCCTTTTTTTACGTCTTTCGACCATTTTCGAATTGTTCGTGTATTCACACTTTACCCTTCTGAAGCGTACCCTCAAAGCCTATAAATTGCCTTCAATGCTTCAGAAGAAAGACACAACAAAATCAGAAATCCCTCTGCTATTCTTCTCTTTCCCTTCGAGTTTTTCGAGCATCATCAGTCTATAGTGGTGTTAGAATTCATATCAGTTTCAGTTTAGTTCTAATCAAGGTAGAATTTTCTGGATTATTGTTTTACCCTGGGGACAATGTGGCCTTATTTCGAATAGCTTGCATAAAGGGCAGGGCCGCGAAATGTCTTAAAGAGCGAGATCTGTGGCTTAGTTTTTACAGTTTGTTTTTTTTTTTTGTAGGTTTTACTTCTGACGATTTCCATTCGTGCTGTTCGTTTATTGTCTTCTTCTGTCCGTCACGAAGCCGTTTTCGACATGTTTTGATTTAGAAAAATATTCGTTGATAATCATATTTTCCAATATATCTATTGATATATTTATAAAGTTGAGATCTCGATTTCGATATTGACATATTTTAATCCTTATTGTTAAGGCAAATCATTGACCAATTGATTTAGTTACTTTTTCTTTTATTATTCTTTCAATGTAAAAGCCTATAAAGCCCAATGTATATAAGGGCGCAAAGCTTGAGTCAACCCAAGAGTCATGGGATTTTCTGATTCCTTCTAGATCTTTTCCATTTGGTTATTTGTTGAATTATAAAGTGGGAGTGTGTAGAATAGCAAGAGTTTCCATCTCAAGCCTCTTTATATATATTTGGTATTCATTCATTCAAAATATATAAAGGAAGCATAGGGGTTCTCTTGCAATTAGGATTTCTATAATGAATACCCTATATGGATGACAAGCAAAGAAACTGAGAATTCACTTCTTCATCGATTTATCTTATGTTTAGCTCGAGTAACCAAATTTATATTGTCAAACTCAGTGACGATAATTTTCTTCTATAGAAATTTCAAATGTTTCGATCGACTAGATGTGTATAAATGATAAATATGTAATTTAGAGTGGTCTAGTGCAAGAATATAATGTCAATAAGTAATAAATTTGGTGGTAATCCAATTATCGTATCCCATGAGATCAGATGATATTCAATTTTTCCTAAAAAATTACTAATAAATGCAAAAGGGTGGTAACTTAGTGAAAATAAGGAAATTTGATATTGTGCAGAATATTGAGGTAAACAGTAGATGACAACAATAATTTATGGTCAACTTTTAACCCACAGGCTTTATGCCTTTGTCTTGAGCTATGCGGTCGTATCATGTTGATAGTACGTGGTCCAACATGGATAGAAATTTCTCCGATTCATTTCATGCAATTTCTAAATTTTATGATGTACCTTATGTCTAAGATTATATGATAACCTATGTCTAGATTCTTAGTCCCATAATACTTTATGAAATTCATTTTTATCTTAACCTTCTCAGTATCAAGACTCTACTAACATGTTAAAATTTAATGGCCAATTTAATTAACAAGATTAACAATTAAACTAAACAAATGAAATATAAAAGTTAATGGCAAAATATTGTGTTAGCATTAACTCAAGCCATAAAGTCTTAATTAGGGTATCCACATGACTGAGTCCTCTAGATATTTAGTTCATAATTAAAGAAAAATGAATAAATTTCATTAATTTGTAAGCCGTTAGTTATAATTGTTGAGTTCAAAGAATAAAAGTAAAGAAATGGAAAAACACTTATAAAGAATAGAAAGAACAAAGTAGTGGAAAATTGTAATGAACCGAATTCAAGAGGGGTACATGAATGAACCGATATCACATCTGAATGAGAGGGATCCTGAGGACATGAAAGTATGGTTAAAAAAGGCTTAAAAGAATTAAAAGTTATTACCTATACCAACAAGGTGCACCTTCCTTTTCGATGGCTCAATCATAAGAACTCCAAAATTAAGCATGACCTCTTGGGAATTTTTCTAGGATGCATGTGAGTGAGGACAAAACATGCTGAAAGGACTCATGTTGGTTTGTGGGGACAAACTTTCACTTCTAAAAAACATTCAAAGCAAGGGAGGATGACATAGCTAGGTCGCAGGGGACGCAGGGGAATACCGGAGCCATCAGAGGCCGAATCCGGTAACAAATACTCCTTGATCAAAGCCTCACTCTAGAGGACCTCTAGGATGGATTCAACCTCTTTTAAGGTGAATTCTCTCTCTCTACATAACGCTCTCATGGGTAGGAAAGACCTAGAAACTAAGATTCTTCAGAGAAATGCTCTCATTCTTGAAGATCTTATGAATGTAGATTATAAGATTCTCTTCTTAGGAGTGATGGATTCCCCAAGAAGGAGACTTCAAATCTTTTAGGCCAAGGTAGTTTATGACATCTGTTTTTAAGTGAATTGACAACTTTTCTTGATACAACTATTCTTTTGTGAGAGTTTTTGGTACATTAAAAACTCCTATATTTTCTATCTAAAGAAAAATTAAAGCATATCGTTTCTATATTCTTAATTCTTAGCCTATTACTACAAAATTTAATATAGACTACGGTCAAATAACTGTGGTTTCTTAGATTAGATTACGAATTTGAGATCATGGTATACTCCAGTATAGTCTATAGTATATACTGATAGCTCGTACAAATGCAAACTTTTGTAGCCTTTTACTTAGAATTATGATAGCCAATAAGCAAGAATATGCGTTGATAATACTAAGAATTCATGTGAAAAGTGAGCTTGCATCAAACAACACCAAAAATCTTCACTAACCCTATATCATACGTTATTTCAGGTCAAAGTGTTCATTTTTGCAGATATTACAAGAGTTGATCGCATGTGTCAGTCCCAGACCGCCGCAAGCTTGAACGCATGAGTTGATTAAGTTCACCGCATGGGATGTTGCGTCCACAGATCGATAGAAGTCTGCTCGCAAGGTAGACGGAATGCGTTGGCATCCCAAGAGAAGCAAGCACGAATGCATACCTTGGGAGTATCAATAAGATAAGGTGATGTTGACATTGCCCATACCATGACAAAGGTGGCAGTGGGGCAGAACGCAAATCATGAAGGCTGTTGGCGTTTGAACTCTATAAATAGCACCTTGGACCTTTACTTCAAAGGATCCGAGCTTCTACCTTAAAGCAGATGCTTGCGATCACAAATGAGAACATGAGCGAGATTTTCTTTGAGGATTCTTCAACTCCACAAACCATTATGAGTGACGACTAGAGCTTTCGTCGGAGATAGAGTTTGAGAGAGACATCTCCACATCCATCCATGGAACCACCAGCAGCCTTGACGCATTTCGGATGAAAAGCAAGAGATTGTTTTCATCGCACCTTCTATTTCTCCTCTTGCCCCTGTATTGTATTACATTTTAACTTAAGATATTAAGATATTTTGTAATCAATGCATATCTTAATTCCTTTAGCGTTATCTTCTTCATCTTCTTTATCTATGTCATCATTTACATCGTTTAATTATTAAAGGCGATCGCATACTCAATCGTGTAGCCTAGAGATAGGACGCATGTAGCAACCCATTGAGTGGTGTGCATTGTGTAAGTATAGTGAGTTAATCCTCTTCGCTTGGTGTGAGGTTGTCGCAACACTTGTCTATGGGCTGTTGCAATGCTTGTCTATGAGCTGATTAGCCACAACTAATAGCCCGAGAGGATGAATAGTGGAACACGCTAAAGAAAAGTATGCATTGTTCTTAGAGATAGGCACAATCTTATGCTCGATCATGCATTATAGAGATATAAGCATGCAGTTAGCCATCGAGAGGTGCGATGCGTTAGTGTGGCGAGCTGGGATTACTCGGACGACCTAACATATTGAACATTATTATGCATTGACGACTGCTACATCTCTATCAATTCTCTTCGTTAAACTTCCATTGCTCAATCTGTTTAGTTAGGAGTAGGAGTAGTGCACAACCCTTTACTTTTATCTCTTTACTTTTATTCATCGCTTCAAACGCATTACGTCACAAACATTGAGTTGCAAGTCCCTCAGTTCGACCTCAGATCATCCCGAGAAACTTGTGTTCTCATTATACTTGGCGAGAGAGCAAGAAAACTTGTGGCAGGAACGCTTGGTCATTGCATATAGTCTTAAATGCATATTGCTTATTTCTTAGTCCAACACATGACCATCGATGCATAGAGATCAACGCATATCATAAGATGCACGCATATTTATTCTCCATTTTCAACGCAACATATACCATGGTCTATATCGTACAACACGTTCAATGTTAGTCTTGGTCTATATGGTCATACACCATGGTTGACATTATTTGTGGTTTATAGTATAGACCACGACTTACATTAACCGTGGTCATTATTGATAAAATAACTATAACTGTAGTCTATACTAATAAACACCCCCCAAAAAAAAGCCATGGTCCATCACTAAAGACTACGATTCACATTAGTTGTGTTATATACAAATAATTCATCCAAATTATACAATTAAATGAAATCTTCAATTCAGACAAACAAGTTCAACTTTAATAAACTAAAATCCAATCAAATTATATATATAAATGAAAGATAAGAATACAATAACTTATAAAAGCACTAAACCTATTGAGCCAACTAAAATTATTATATATCATTTTCTAAATAAAAGTGTTTTTGAAAAAAATTGTTCCCATTCATTGCGTGCTGGACTGAGATGACCAGGAGTGAATAGGATTTAATTAAATCTTTTGAAAAAAAGCTCAATTTATTTAATTTTTAAATTAAATTAATAAAAACCCTAATTGATGCTCAATAACAAGATTGAAAAAAAATTGTAATAATATACTCAATCAATCTCAACCAATAAGAACATACAATTAAAATTAAATGCAAAAATAATTAGAAAAAAGTTAGAGAGGAAAACACTATAATTTTTATAGTGATTCAGTCAAACACGACCTCCCTCCATTTTCCCAAGTGTGCACACTACAAGAATTTCTGGCTTTATTGTCGGTTGAAAAAAGTGAAATCGGATGTATAATGTCGGTTTTATTTATTTATTTATTTTTTAAAAATGGATCTTTAATGTCGATTTTAAACCGACATTGAAGACCCGTTTAATTTTTTCCTCTTCACTCTCCCCCTATTTTCTTTTTCCTCTCATTCTTACAGTTCCCTTTTTAGACCCCCTTCTTTCTCACTTCTCTCTTCCAAACCCTTGCCATTCGTCCGTTGAACGTGGGTGAAGAGTCTGTTGTGGTGTAGATTTGGCTTCCGTGCAGGTCCGTTCGTCGTGCAACCCGCGCCGCCGTACCTAGTCGCCGGATCTGCTGCTCGTTCTGTCGAAGCGCCACAACCCGAATCTGCTTCTCCTCTTCAGTTATTTTTCTGTGTCTTATACTCTCGGTTTGATAAATAAGCATTCAAACTTGATACGCTAACCATGTGTCTCAAGATCTGAAGTTCATATTCCCATATGGTGTGTTCCACCGTTTGTCGTTCAATTTTCCCGCGCCGCCGTTCGTCGTTCGATTTTTCCTTGCTGCGTGTCTCCAGATCTGCTATCGTTCGTCGTCCACCACGCTATCGTCCAGATCAGTATGCTCTTATTCTCTTTCCTCTCTTAAACTCACAACAATTTTTGTTCTTATGTTTATGCCTCTCAACTGTTTGTGTAAACGTCTCAATGAAAGCCAGCTGCGGTTTCACTCCAATATGTCTCTCTGTTCCTAGATTTGGGCATTTTTATGTTTCTATGGCCTTTGAAATTCGATTTGATTAATGGTTTTGTTATATATGATACATTTGTTGAAGTATTGGCAAGAGGCATTGCCAAGAATTGCTCATGCGTTGAGTATGCGTGAGCAAGAGTAGTGAAAGCGAAATGTTGAGCGCAAGGCGCTGGGTAGACGATCGTATAGCAAATGAGCAGCACTGTACGATGAGATAGGCGATCGTGTAGGTGAGCACTGGATGGTCGTGTAGCAATGCGGGGAGCTAAATGATGAGGTAGACGATTGTGTAAGTGAGCACTGGACGATCGTGTAACAATGCGGGGTGTTAAACGATGAGGTAGGGGATCGTGTAGGCAGGTGCTGGACGATCATTTAGTAATGGGGGGAGCTAAACGATAAGGTAGACGATCGTATAGAAGATGCGCAGAGTTAAGCAATGCGCTAGATGATCGTGTAGATATGCGGGCGACGTTAAACGATGAGGAGCGACGCGCTAGATGATTGGGCTATACGATAGACAAAGTACTGCACGATCAGTGTAAGCACTAGACGATAAGCGTAGAAGCTGGACGATAGCGCTAGACGATAGCGTTGAGCGTTAAAGCGATGCGCGGGTGCTAAGCGATAGACTACATGATGGCGCTACGCGATGGGCTTGAGCGCTAGATGATAGCCGTGTTGCACTAGACGATGAGCAGACGCGCTATACGTTAGGCGAAATGCTAAGCGATAGGCGATGACGTTAAGCGATAGACGGATGGGTTAAACGATAAAACATCAGCGCTAAATGATGGGTGCGGTAGCTAAATGATAGCCTATGCACGAGATCGTTTACTAAACGATTGAGCTACACGATGGGCCGCTGGAGCTAAGCGATAGATGCTGGAACTAAACGATTGATTGGCTTGAGAATATGTGCATTATGCTAATTAAATACTCTAAAAGAATGTTTGACTCACAATTTTAATAAGTTTTAGTTGATGAGTCCAACTTCATCGTTATGCTGTCGAAAATTTTTCATCGTCTTCGTATCTCATATCTAGGTAATCAAGCTTCTCTTCTTCAAGATCTTGAAAAAGAAGATTCTCTCATTTATTCAACTATTGAGTTTTCTTGTTTTGCAGGTGCAACAAAGTAGTAAAGATTTGGTATCACAACATCTTTATACTTTTTCTTGGGGAACTCTAGACCCAACACATTCACTACAAGAATTTTTCTTTGAATGTACCATTTATACACATTCCTAATAAAAACGATTAGTTGAATATGAATTTTGATCATATTTTCACTTTCAATCCCTTATCTTAAATTTTTTTTGTTTGTGATCCTTTGAACAACAGTGGTCAGACAAAGATTCCTATAACCAGACACTGCTGAAGCTGGGGGGGTCTATTCAAGAAAAATTATGAAGGGATCCATACTTACCAAGTGGAGAGAGACAGTAAACTCATAATGTTTTTATTACTTGTAATTTGTGTTTTCAAGGGCTGAATTATTGTACGGCCTTTTAAATTATAATTTTATAGCAGAATTTGTGGATTAAATGTAATAGATTTGCAATCCATACATAAATAATATGTCATAGTTACAGTGTTCGATGATGATGTGTCATGTTATACTTTTTTACCGAAAAAATGGATTCGACAACAGAATTTTAAAAAAACGGACAATAATTGATAAAATGGATAGATTCTGGGCTTCAATATCGGTTTAAAGGCTTCACTTGATTCTTGGGCTTCAGTTGCAACCGATATTAAAGGGCTTTAATATCGGTTGGAATCGACATTAAAGGGCTTTAATATCGGTTGTAAATTTCATTAAAGGGTTTTAATGTCGATTGCAACCGACATTAAAGACAGTGTTATTAAAGTCTTTTAATGTCGGTTTAAAACTGACATTAAAGACAATCGACACGGGTTAGGAATCTCATGGGATTTCGATTAGAAATCTCATTCGACTCTTTTGGGTTCAAGAGCAAACTCGAACCTTTCCACGGGTTAGGAACCAATACTTGAGACTTTAAATCACATAATAATACTCTCTAAAAAGAGTTGATGTAAAAATTTGAACTCACAATATTTAACCCTCACAAATGAAAATATCTCTCTAGAATAAATTGAAAGAAAGAAATTTGAGAGCTTTGAGTGAGAGCAACAATGGGGACCTTTTACAATTTTTTAGGATGGTATAGTTGGGGTGGAGAAATTTTGGAGAAGATGAGGTATAAAAAGATAGGGAAATAAGGTAAAAAGTGGATTTCAATTTAGGCCATTAAATTGATCAAAAATTAAATTGAATGCGTAGATTAAAAGGAATGAAAAAAAAAAAAAGGAAAATTATATATGTATACGTATGTATGTAAATATATATATGTAAGGTACAACAACGGTAAAAAAAAAAAAAAATTGATTTTCAATTTTTTTTAAATCAACGTCAAATGTATTTTTTTTTTTTACAAAATCAAATTCTTTTAATTTTGTTTTTTTAAAGGAAAACGAAAATCCATCTCATTCAATTTTAAGCCCCCATGTGTCATTCACTCTATAACTCCAAGTGACAATCTAATTTGTCCAATTTTTTATGATTTGGCCGCCATGTCATAATCTTGAGCATTTTTTTGTTAAGTTTCTTTCAGCTATATTTTTTTCATTTGAACTCCAATTTGGGTGATTCAAAAAGTATTGAAATCGTTGTTCCGAGCTCTACGCATAAAATTATTAGAAAACAAAATCAGGTTTGTTATCATCAAAACACTAATTAATTAATTAATTAAAATTAACTTTAGATTAAGGGCAAAAAAGCCAACATTGCATACTTCAACAATATCAACTTGAACATGTGTATTTGCACGAAGTTTTTGGAGAAACTTTATTTGTAGAATTTGAACTTTGTATTTGTATTGATTTCAATATAGCAAGTACATTCTCTAATATAATAATTCTTTGATGCGTTCAAAATAAACTTTAATATTTAAACTGGTTGATCTTCTTGGATGATCGACCTTTAGGCTTATGGATTTTCTTAGATGATCGACCTTTGGGTTAGTTGATCTTCTTGGATGATCGACCTTTGGGCTTGTTGATCTTCTTGGATGATCTGTCTTTGGGCTTGTTGATCTTCTTGAATGATCGACCTTTGGGCTTATTGATCTTCTTGGACGATCGGCCTTTGGGCTAATTGATCTTATTGGATGATCGACCTTTGGGCTTGTTGATCTTCTTGGTTGATCAGCCTTTGGATTTGATGATATTCTTGGAGGATTAGTGTTTGCAAGAGACTTTCAGATCTTCTTGAGTCGGCGAACTGGCTACTCTCACCCATACAAATCAAAGGACAATCCCTCGTGAATAGGAGTTCATAATATACTCAGGAGTAAGACTAAGTTGTCTTGGTCATCCTACTGAAATAGAAACCTAACTAATCAACGGAGTTACATCTAGTGGTTACTATTTCACGGTCCCGTCTTATGCAAACTCATTGCCCAAGATACACCCATTCGTGTGTCTTTTACACGAACGCATTGGATCACTGCGTTGGTATCAAATACAACGTGGGTCGTATTCATAGTGTTACCAGGATAAGGTACCCAATCTTACTTCTATACTATAGACTCTTGAGATTGTATCTTTAACATTGATCCCTATATGTCTCTACATACAGTTCAAGACTCATAAGACAGCCTAGGACAATTGAGCCCTTTAGGTTGTATCTTGAACCTACTCTTTATCTTTGAAGAAGAAAATTTCCTTTTCAACATGAAATGGCTTATATTTCAAGTCTGAATCAGTTTGAGCCTTAAGCTTTTTGAATAATTTAGAGTAATCATCGTGAAAGCAACGCCTAATGACAATGACCGTATGGCCTCAGTCGAGTTCATCTTCTGCTTCAAAGGTCAAGATATCACTGTTGTAGTGGATATCTTTCCTTTTTGATGGACTCTTTTTTAGAAGGTGTCAGGGGAGCTTCTAAGTGAGAAGACTTCTACATAAGTGTGCATTCTTATGCCTTCATGAGGAAAACGATAACTGGTTATTCTACTAGTCCGACCTTGGAACAGATTCTTTTAGTTTCATTTTCAGCTCTAAAGATGATCATAGACAAGAAAGAAACCTAGGCATTTTTGTCAGTGCCTTCTAAAAAAAAATGCAACATCTTCTTCCTTTGTCATGGATTCAGAATACTTCAATGATATTACCTTTTCGATTATGAGTCTTTTCTACCCAAAGACAGTAGTCAAAGAACCCTTTTTCTAGGAAAAAGTAATTTGTTTCAGGGGTAGCAATCAGGGTTTTGAAAGTGGTCCTCAACCACTCCAAGGAGTCAAGGGTGATAAATATAGAAAAGGATTTATATGGACCCACCTCTATAACTAGAAGCTTAGAGCCTCTAGAATGTTTGTCAATGGAAATGAAAAATTCTTTTCTTTCAACATTGCATGAGTATGGAAGTTGAATAGTGAAACCCATTTTTGGAAAACAGAGGAAGAAAGGAGAGTTGAAGGTAGTGGGGGTTTCAGATGGAGGGGGAATGGATGTAGAGGAAAGCAGAAGTAAATGCAAGTTAATGTAATCTGGCATTGGTTGTGTTGAGGTGATCTAAAAAGCTCCAACTCTTGTCTCCAAGCTCAGCTCCAGCTCCTGTCAAAGACAAACCATACAAGACTTATAGCTAGAAGTTGTTAAAAAGTTACAACAAACTAAACTTGTTAGCTGATTACTCTTGTTATTTCTATTATCTGTAATAAACTGATACAAATAGAACCAAAAACTCTTTGATAAAGAGAACAAAAAAAAAAAAAAAACACTTCAGAAGATAAAAGTTTTGAGAGGAAGTTCGAGAGTTTATACTATCTTTATATAATCTGAAACTTGTAATCTTGAAGGATGAATAAAAGGCTTGAAGATCGTTTCCAGAGTGGATGTAGGTGAAGAATCATCGAACCACTATACCTTTTTGAGTTTGTCTTCTTCTTCTCTTTTCATTTATGATATTGCATGTTGTTTTTACCCACGATTGAGTCAAGAATCTGAGTTCAAAATCATAACCCTAAAAGAAAGAAACGAAGAACTGAGAGAAGGATAGTGGAGAGAGATATGAAAAAAAAAATTGTATCAAAATGCTATCACTCGTACTGGGTAAGAAAGATAAGCTGAAAGAAATAATTACCATTTGGTAAAGCTATGTGGCAGCTCATCCATCATACAATCAGCATCCAGGACCTTATAGTATTTGATCCAAAAGCCCATTTACAACTGGTATCAAAGCACAGGACAATTTCTTGGAGTTCTTGAAAAGCTTAATTCAGCTTCTTGAAGTTCTTGAGAGATCGAAATTTAGTTTTCTTGAGATTCCTGAGAGAGCACATGACAGAATCTTGAAGTTCTTGAAATGGCCACAGCAAAATCCGAAATTGAAAAGTTTAATGGAGCAGGAGACTTTGTTCTTTGGAAAAAGAGAGTCAAAGCTTTTTTGAGCTCTCAAAAGGCTCTAAAAGCCCTTGATGACCCAAAAACCTTACCTGCTACTCTAAGTGCTGAAAGAAAGACAAAATATGGAAGAAATCACATATGGAACCCTCATCCTCAATATTTTGAACAGTGTGTTGAGATAAGTCATAAACAAAGACATTGCATATGAAGTTTAAAAGAAATTGAAGACTCTCCATGACAAAAAGGATCTTCCAAACAAGCTGTACATTCGGGAAAGGCTTTCTCTTTCAAAATGAACCATTCCAAGTCCTTGAATGAGAATTTAGATGAATTCAAGAGACCTACAAATGAATTTAATCAATTAGGGGAGAAACTAGGAGTAGAAAGTTAGGCTGCTTTAGAGAAATCTCATCTCTTTGGGCATGCTTGATGATCAAGGCTACACATTCACTAGAGAAAGAAATGCCTTGAGGATAGAAAAACAGGCAAGGCTAATCCTGGTTAGAAAGAAAATTGATGGGCTGTATATTTTGAAGAAAGTCAATCAACCAAAGTATGCTTTGCTCTAGGAAGCTGAGAAAGACAATGAATTTGAATTATTGCATCGAAGACTCTCTCACATCAATGAAAAAGGACTGAATGAACTTCTAAAGCAAGGTTTGATTCAGTTTAGAGATACTAAAAGGCTCAGTTTTTGTGAATACTGTGTGCTTGGGAAATCCAAGAGAATGAAGTTCACAAAAGGAGTTTATTCAACCAAGGCCACCCTCGACTACATTCACGAAAATCTGGGGGGCCTTGCAACAACTTCTTCTTTGGAAGGTTCCAGGTATTTTTTATCCTTCATAGATGATTTCTTTAGAAAGGTGTCGACTTATTCCCTTAAATAAAAAAATCAGACATTTGAAGAATATTTTAAAAACTGGAAGGCTAAAGTAGAAGCTTAAACTGAGAGGAAAATTAAATTTTTCAGAATTGATAATGGCCTAGAATTCTTAGGGAATAATTTTAACTCTCTTTGTGTTGAGTGTGGTTTAACTAGACACAGAACAGTAGCCTACACTCCTCAACAGGATGGAGTTGCAGAGAGAATGAATAGAACACTGATGGAAAAGGTGAGATGCATGTTGTTTGAAGCAAAAATTACAAAAGAGTTTTGGGCAGAAACTCTAGCTACAACAATCTTTATAATTAATAGAAGTCCTAGTGTTTCTATTTATATGAAAACCCTTGAAGAAAAATGGAGAGGTACAACCCTAGATTTATCAATTCTAAAGCCTTTTGGATGTACTGCCTATGTTCATATTAAACAAAGCAAGTTGGAACCTAGATCCATGAAATGTATGTTCATTGGTTATCCTGAGGGAGTAAAAGGCTTTAAACTTTGGGACTTCGGCTCTAATAAAATTTTAATTAGTAGAGATGTAATCTTTAAAGAGAATGAGTCCTATATGAACTCAGAAACAGCAAGGCATCCAGCCAAGGAAGACCAGTTTGATTTTCCTTCCAGCTCACAAGTTGAAGTTCATCCTAGAATTGAAACCACTGTTACTACAGATGAACATGTACAACCCCCACATATCCCAAGCACTTCTGAATGTAGAACTGAAGGACAAACTTAGAATCTAGAAGACTATCTTCTTTTTAAGGACAGAGAAAGAAGGATCATCAGACTTTCCTCTAGATTTGCAAGTGCTGATTGCATTTCTAATCATTCTATTAATGATGGCAGTGAAGAACCTAACAGTTTTGAGGAAAAGAACCTAACAGTTTTGAGGAAGCTCTAAACAGTAAAGAGAAGAATGAATGACTTGCAGTAATGAAGAGTGAAATAGACTCTCTTTATAAGAATCAAACTTGAAAGCTGATTGATAGACCACTTAAGAAAGGAGTTATTCCTTGTAAGTGGGTTTATAAGAAGAAATACTTGGGAGAAAACAATTAAGTCATGAAATATAAGGCCAGGCTTGTTGCCAAGGGTTTTAAGCAGAAAGAGGGAGTAGATTATATAAAGATCTTCTCTCCAATGGTTAAACACACATCAATTAGGGTTCTTCTTTCGATTGTGGCTTGTAAAGATCTTGAATTAGAACAAATGGATGTTACTACAACATTCCTACATGGAAACTTGGAGGAAAAACTCTATATGGAGCAGCCTAAAGGCTTTGAGGTTCAAGGGAAGATAGAACTGGTGTGTAAGCTAAATAGGTCCTTATATGGACTGAAACAATCTCCTAGGTGCCAGTATAAGAGGTTTAATATCTTTATCAGCAAAATAAATTCTATGAGGAGTCTATATGATCCTTATGTCTACTACAAAAAGCTTCTAAATGGTAATCTAATCTACCTACTATTATATGTTGATGAGATGTTGTTGGTAGGGAAAAGTATGACTGAGTTAAATGATATCAAAGATCAATTGAAAGCTGAATTCAAAATGAAGAACCTAGGGTAAGCTAAAAGAATCCTAGGTATGGAAAGCATAAGACAAAGAAGCAGGAGAGAATTGTTCTTATCTCAGAAGCAGTATACTTAAAAAGTGCTAGACAGGATTAATATGTCCAATGCTAAGTCTGTATCTACACCTATGGGTCAAAGTTCAAGCTATCTACCAAGGACTTCCCTAAAGACCTAGCTGAAAAGCTAAATATGTAAAATATTCCTTATTATAATGTAACTGGAAGTTTGATGTATTTGATGGTGTGCACTAGACCTGATCTAGCCTACAGTTTAAGTTTAGTCAGTAGGTACATGGGTAACCCTGGCAAAAATCACTGGGAAGCTTCCAAATGGGTATTTCAATACCTAGTGGGATCAGTGGACAGAGGACTATTATACACAGCTTCTAGTGAGCCTAAACTACTTCTAAAAGGGTATGTTGATGCAGATTTTCAGGAGACAGTGATAAAAGGAGATCCCTAACAAGTTACTCCTTTATGTTAGGAGGAAACCTCATAAGTTGGAAGTTTACCCTACAATCAGTAGTTTCCCTGTCAACTATTGAGGCTGAATTCATAGCAGTAACAGAAACAATTAAAGAAGCAATTTGGCTACAAGGCTTAATTACAGAGCTAGGTCACATATAAGAATCAGTAGAACTACTATGTGATAATCAGAGTGCAATCCATTTAACCAAAAACCAATGATATCATGATCAAAGCATATTGATGTAAAACTTTTCTTTGTCAGAGACATTATCGAGACAAAAGGTCAAAACAGAGGATGGCACAGTAGATTTCTTAACTAAAGCCCTAGCAAGACCTAAGTTTGACCACGATTTAAATCTACTCAAAGTAGTAGATTTAACTAAGGAAAAATAATTACCTCACGTCGAAGATCTTTAAGGAGTTTTTTTTCTTTTTTTTTTGCTTCAAGAGGGAGATTTGTTAAGGTGAACCAAAAAGCTCCAGCTCCTGTCAAAGACAAACCATACAAGACTTACAATTAGAAGCTGTTAAAGAATTACAACAAACTAAACTTGTTAGCTGACCACTACTGTTCTTTCTGTTATCTGTAATAAACTGATACAAATAGAACAAAAAACTCTGTGATAAAGAGAACAAAATGGAAAATACATGTCGGAAGATAAAAATTTTGAGAGGGAGTTCAAGAGTTTATACTCATCTTTATAGAATATGAAACTTGTAATCTTGAAGGATGAATAAAAGGCTTGAAGATCGTTTCCAGAATGGATGTAGGTGAAGAATCACTGTAACACTATACCTCTTTGAGTTTGTCTTCTTCTTCTCTTTTCATTTTTAAAATTGCATATTGTTTTTACCCATGATTAAGTCAAGAATCTGAATTCAAACTCATAACCCTAAAAGAAAAAAACGAAGAATAGAGAGAAGGATAGTGGAGAGAGATCTGAATTTTTTTTTTAATCAAAATGCTGGCACTCCTACTGAGTAAGAAAGATAAGCTGAAAGAAATAATTATCATTTGGTAAAGCTACATGGCAACTCATCCATCATACAATACACATCCATTTCTTCTCTCCTTGGATCAATCCATTAGAAACCAGTTTTAGGCCTTATAATATTTGATCCAAAAACCCATTTACAGGTTGGTGTTTTAGGTGTTTGATTCTTGTTGGTGAGGAAGAAAGAGCTTGGCAAAAGAGAGAGCAAAGGTACTATAACAAACTCACATTTGTGATTTTAAAGGAGTTTTTAGTTTGTTTCCCACTTTTTCTTGACATGTATTTTGGTGCATTTTAATTTCTTTTGTAGTTGAATGATGTCATACCAATTGAGGCAGTGGAACGTATCAACAATTGGAATATTGGTAAGATATTAACTATCATTTTGAGAACCCAAGTTTGTTTTGTTAAGGTCTAAGGGTTAAAAGCTTCATTTATACTCTTTTAGATTCTTTCTAAATGTTGTAATTATAACTCTTCGAAGCTCTTTGCTTGGTCGGGATCAATTCATAATTTTTAAGGTTTAAGATTGTTTGTATTGTGAAGTACTTTAAACACCTTTCAAACTCTTTTAATTATTATTACAATCTTCAAAACTATTTTGTTTGTAGTCTTGGGTTGATATTGGAATGTTACTGATAGCACTAAAAATGCTATCTTGCTCCTCTTAATTCTAGACTGTTCTTGAATTTTACGTGTTTATTCGATAATTTTATATGTTTCGAGCATTCAAGAGGTAGAATAGGACGCTAATGACAAAAAGGAGCTAAATCAGGCCGAAATAGAGTTTAATTGTATCAACCAGGAAAGAAGAAGTGAAGAAAGATCTTTTTGTCCCTGCTTGCATGGTATCACAGTGCTCTATGTTGTCATGCTCAGAGCTAAAAAGGTAGAATACCTCTTTTTCGTGAAAGGCACACAACGTCACGATGCTCGAAAGTCTAGACGCATGCGAATGCGAATGTCACAGTGCTATCGCAATTTTATAAATACCAATTTTAGCCGTTAGGTCATGTTATCTCCAGTTCAGCCGATTTTAGCACGATTTCTCTATGTTTGTCCATCTTTTTGGTCTGTTTATGTATCTAAACAATTCCTTGAAATCCATCATGTCAATTATGGGCTAAGGTACCATTTTATAGCTTGAGTTTTAGGATTTATATCTATCTACATGTTCTTGTTAGTTTCGAACTGGATTTTATAATGTAATTGTCGGATTCAATTATGTTCTTAATCAAATATTATCATATTGTCGTACACTTGGAGATTGTATGATTACTACTTTTGATTAATTTATAATTCATGACACTTGATTGTATGTTGATTTGTAGAAAGCGATAGGTTAGGTTAGCTTGCAAATCTAATAAAATAAGTATTGTTCTAATCAACCTAGGATTGAATCAAATGGATATTTAGTTAGACTCTTGAAAGTTAGATATTCAACCTAAAAGTGCTCTAGACCTTAATTCAGTTAGTATGAATTTGAATTTGCATGCTTTTCATCGATTCGATTTGGACTAATAGTTGATTAGGATGATTAATTAGCTTTTCTAATTAATTCAGTTAGTTGTAATAAATTACTTAATTCCGGTAATGAGATTTCGATGATCAAATATGTTACATAGAGAAATTTTGTAATAACCTAAGCTAGACTTTCTCATAAAATTTCTCAACTTTTATTTTGTGCTTTTATTTTGTGCAATTTAATTTCATCTGCAACGAACAAATTTAAAATCTCCCTCTTTGATTACCTCGGCTATAAATTGTTTGACTGGGAAATTCTTCGATTTTGTGTGTATTTGACCCGTATTATCACTACTAACAAAATCTGATAGAAACAGTTAAAATTATTTGGTCCATAATTGGTCTACGAATTCCGCCAACCAGTCACAACATTGATTTAGTTTGGTAAACTTTAATAGTTCTTTTGCTAATGGTGATTTTTTTAAAATACGACTTGACATTAAATTTACTTTTATATTTGTTGTTTAATATGTGTTTACTGTTTTGGAGAATCTTGTTAATATCAGTGTTTGCCTCTAGAGGATGTATATATATTTCTATCTATATATCTACATATATCTATTTATATATCTACATATATCAATCTTTATATATGCATATCTATCTATATATATTTTGAGGAATTCTCAGGGGTATATTAAGAGTTGAAATAGATTTCTTGTATTTTTTAGATTGAATAAAAAAATTGTCCTATATATTATCCCAATAGTTAGTCGTGGAGTAGATATGAATTTAGAAGATTGAATATTGATGATTGTTGACATGGATGTATTGTGGTTCAACTCTAAAATGAACCATGTCTTTTACTAACTAGGTCTTGCACAAGAGAACCATAAAAGAGTTGTGAAATTTTGTAGGTAAAACATTTACCTGATTATAGGTGTTCATATTTGTGGGTCTATGTTATGACATGACATCAATGTATTTTTGAGTAAGATCGATGAGTTAGAAAATTTGTTGATATATTGGAGAAGTAAAACCTTCTTATATTGTTATCATTGTTAATATTGATGTGTAGAATTGAACTCTAAAATGATTGTTTTTGTTTTCTTATTAGATTTTGCAAGAATCCATTGGAGTAGTAAAGACATAGTGTAAGTGATTGATATATATGATTTTTTTGTAGGGTTAGTGACAAAACTTGGTAGCAATGTACTTACTTCTTGTTTGTTTGAAGATTGAAAGTCCTTTATGTTTGTTGTTTTCGTTTTGAATAGGATTAGTTGAGTATGGATATCATATATATAATGACATGGTTCAAAGAAATAACTCATGGTTCAAAGAAATAACTTTCTTTATATCATTATAAATATTTCTACGACAATAAAAATGTGTCGTGGTAGGACTTTCATTGACCTAAAATGTTTGATATTGTTGAGACATTCTTGACAATAAAAGATGACATCATTACCTTTTTGTGACAAGGAAAAACTGTAAGTATATATTATTTTTTTTGACATTTTTTCATTGTCATCAATATCCATTACGATACAACTTAAACCGATTTTGAGTCAATTAATGATAATGATAACTTGTCATAATAAACTTACGGTATCAATTTAGAATTGTCGATTTTAGTTTATAATTGACAATTAATTATTATTATTAAAAGTCGAATTAGGACATTTTTTGAAAGTGTCATTGATGGTTATTGATGCCAAATACTTGGTTTAATGTACGAGACTGAATATCATCCTCTAGAGATCAAATATCCAGATAATGCCTAACTATTTTAGAATTGTTTCAATTTTATTAAAGGATTGGATATGTGATGAATGATTTTAATTTGGAATTAAAAGTAAACAAAATAAAGACAAGTGTGAAATTCAGGAGACAAATATGCTCAAGGGTGTTGATTTCCTTAATTATTTCATTAAGTCATGCAGAGATTCCTACGAATTAATGTGTCAATTATATGTTTAAGTTTAGAAACTATTTTTTGTATTATTATCTTTCAATAATAATATTTTCTCATGTCATCATAATTGATTATTAATCACATGAAACCAAATTAAGAAGCATGATATGAAGAATAGCCATTATTAACTTTCATTACCGACCTAACTATTTTCATGATAACTTGATAATAATCGAATGTTATAGAATTAATTAAATATACAACATATTGAATTTAACATTTAATTTAATATTCACTAAGAATCAACCAATGCATTACGCACAATAACATTAGAAAATATTAAAAAAACAAAGCATCTATAGAAAATAATATGCATTAACTTAAATCCATAATAGGTTCATCAACACCCTAAAACTAAAACGTTTAGCCATTCATCGATTCTACAATCACACTCTCATAAATTGCAACAACCATGAAAAGATAAAGAGTATAAGAAGAGAGAAAAATGTTACTATCATGATGAATCTTGTTGACAGAACATATTAGAAATGCATTGATTTTAACCCAGGATCTCAAACGACCTCCAAATGAACCTCTGAATCTCTTCCTCTATTTTAGGCTAAAAAATTCTCTAAGGTTTTGAATTTTATGGCATCTTGAATTTATTTGGCAGGCCAAAGCCCTGGAATATTTATAGAATACATTTTCCTAAAATATTGCCTAGCTAGCATTGGGACACTATAAGACAGTGCCCCGATGCGTTTTCCTAGTGTTGCAATGCTACGTAACGTGTTGCAACACCCCTCAGATGTGTCCTCTCTATAAAGAGCACCGTAAAACTCCTCTGTTTTAAGAACATTCTCTCTTTTCTTCCCTCTTTTGGATGTTTGACTCCTTTGGACAATTTTGATTCATTTTAGCTTATTTTGACTCTAAATCTCAACTTCAAATACAATCCCTGAAAATCACTAACATATGACATCAAATTTAATAAAATCAAATAAAAATTATTCTAAATCTAAGCCAGATTATGCACAATTTAGGTGTATTTCACTTATACCGTGATGTGTGATACAATGATTGAAAATAACTGTCACGAATTTTAATTTTTTGACAATTTTTAAATGTGATGAAATCCCAATTTTATTATAGTGTTTGGACCACGACTCCATTGGCCTGCCTCCACCTCGAAGGCCTAGAGTAAGGCAAAATTGCCCTTCTTTAGATAGATGCCAAAGAAGGAAGGCTAAAGCACTTGGGCCACTTAACCCAATTAGCCTACCTCGACCAACTCATCTCTCTCCCCTAGGCACATGTCAAAGAAAAGAGGGCAAAATAACTGGGTTGCTTGGCCCAATTGTCCACCTTATCCTTGAAGGTTAAGGTTGAGTTTGACATGCCCCTGTTTGGAGCTATTATCGATAGGCCCTTTTATTTGAGACCTCAGGTTCAGTTTGATCTAGCCATCAAGAGTCTTATTTAATTTTAAAAAGGATTAAGGAAATCTAAGTTTTTTTTCCCCCTAAAATGATGAAAGAAACTCTGGATTTAATCCCATTATATATAGAGCATCGTAGATCTCATTCTTCCCTAAAAAGCTTGCTCAGACCCTTGGATTGAAAACTAATTTAAGTATAGAGTAATTGTGGCAAGTACCATATTGATATATTATTTTATTATTTTACAGGTGACCTCTTTCCTAGATACAAATTTATTGTCAGTGGCACGTGAATGTCATCTGAATCCTCTTAGCTAGATTTTTCTATCAACATATGCTAATTGTTTTTATTACACAACCATAAATTTCAACTCGAGTAATTCTCATCTATCTAATAAAGATGGTGACCTCTTTGTCCCCATCAATTTTCGACATGTATCAATATAGTGACAACTTATAGTTTGACAATGTCAAAAGTGAATATTGTAATCATGCTTTGTTTTATATCTAGATTTAGAAAATGTAGAAGAAAAAATGTATTTGACCATATTTTCTCATCTTTGTCCGATCCGTTTGTCGAATTCGAAGCTTTCTATCTTATTATTGTTGTGGTTTTCATGTTATTTGTCGCATTAAAGTAATCAAGTTTGTGTTATGAAATTCTTTTCAAATTAAGTAAATTATAAAATAAAGGAAAAAAAAATCTATTTATACCCTTAAATTTAAAGAATCATATTAATTTAAATACTAAACTAATAATTGTATCGATTTAAATTCTAAATTTTTCTAAGTATATCAATTTACACTTCTCCATAACGTTGCATTTGGAAAAATCTCACGTGAAACTTAGATAGAATTTTCTTTGGAAATCGTCCATACATTTACTTAATAATCCATTTTGTAAAGTTTAAGAATTAATGCATAAATGAATTTTGAAATAAAATCATAGTATGAAGGGTCCAAATTGATGGACTTATGAAAATTGAGAGTTCAATTGACTCAAATTAGTTTCACAGAATAGTTAGATGTAAATTGATCCGAACACTCTTATAAAATTGATATTACTAAGTCAAGGTTTAGATTAATACAATTTCAAAGTTTAGAGATATAAATTGACATTTCACTTAAATAAATTTGATCTTTAAAAAAGAAGGTTGATCTTAATGATTTGGTTACATTAATTTAGTTGTTGCTTCACAACTTGAAATTTGGAACGAAATTCAATATGAAACCTTTTCAATCTTTCTCATCAAAATTTTGGAGGTACATCTTTGTCGTAATCTAATTTAGTACATACATTTGGAACTTTTATATGTATGATTTGACATATAATTGTTAATGATTTTAACATTGCATTAAAAGCTTGATCGATATATTTAATGGTACTTTGAGTAAATTATCTTTATTTCTTTAATGTAATTATGACTTGACATGAACATGAAATGAAACAACAATCAAGACAAAGAAAATTATTATAAAAAGATTAATGAGAGATAATGCACGGTAACTTTTAAATAGTTAAAAAATATTCTTAACATTCAGAAAAAAAAAAAAAAAAAATCTTAAAGGATAATAAATACGAAATGCTTCTATTCTTAAAACAAATTAGAATAAACAAAAAATTATTAAATAGATGTTAAGAATTTCCTTTTATCCTAGATTATAGATATGAGTTTACAAAGCCATATCTATAATTGGTTATTCAGATTATTAAATAGATGTTAAGAATTTCCTCTTGGAGCTTGCTGCAGCTAGTTAAACTAAGCAATCATTGGTTATTCAATTTTATGAATGTATTGTTTTCAATATATATATATTGATGAAAATTCAACTCAAACGACTTTTTGTCGATTGTGAGCCCACGAACTTCAAGAAGAAATGGAGAATCCAAATTGGAAGAAGAGATTAATGCAATCAAGAAGAACGACACATAGGAGCTAGTCTAACTTCCAAAAGTTCACAAGGCGATTGGTGGGAAATGAGTTTACAAAGCCAAGAGGAATGCAAGAGGAGACGTTGAAAGATACAAAGTGTGACTAGTGATAAAAGGTTTAATTAAAGAGTCGACATCGACTATGATGAAGTATTTGCTCCTATTGATCGACTAGAAATTGTTAGCTTAATAATTTCATTAGCAGCTCAAAACAATTGGAGAATCCATCAAATGGATGTGAAATCTTCTTTCCTCAATGAAGTCCTCGAGGAAGAAGTCTACATTGAGCAACCTTAAGGCTACGAAGTTGAGGGAAAAGAAGAGAATGTTTTAAAGCTAAAAAAGATACTTTATTAGCTGAAGCAAGCTCCAAGAGCTTAGAATGCTTGGATAGACAAGTATCTACACCAAAGAAATTTCATCAAATGTCCATATGAGCATGCACTTTATATCAAAGTCCAAAATAATGATGTATTGATTGTGTGCTTGCATGTAGATGACTTGATCTTTATAGGTAGTAATCCAAGCATGTTCAATGAGTTTAAAGAAGAGATGACGAAGGAGTTTGAGATGATCGACATGGGCTCATGTCTTACTACCTTGGCATTGAAGTAAAGCAAGATGATAAAGGCATCTTTACCACACATGAAAGCTAATGCTAAGGAAATGATCAAGAAGTTCAAAATGGATGATTCTAGTCTAGTAAACACACCCATAGAATGTGAAATCCAACTGTTACATTGTAAGGAAGGAGAAAGCTTAGATCCAACACTCTTTAAAAGCTTGGCTAGAAGTTTACGATATTTAACATGCACAAGACCCAAAATTCTCTATGCAGTTGGAGTTATTAGTTGCTTCATGGAGAAACCAATACCACACACTTGAAAGCAACCTCGATACACGATAAACTATGACATGTTCTATTCTATTTCTGATAATTTTAAGCTCTAAGGATACAATGATAGTGATTGGGGTGGATGTAGATGACTATAAGAATACGATTGGTTTTGTGCTCTCCATGGGAGACATTGCCTTCATGTGGATGTTAAAGAAGCAACCAATTGTTACATTCTTAACATGTGAAGCAGAATATGTGGCTGCTACCTCATGTATTTGCCATGCAATTTGGCTGAAAAATCCATTAGAGGAGTTTAGACTACCACAAGAGGACTGAACCAAAATTTTCATAAACAACCGATCAACAATTGTCTTGGCCAAGAACATAGTCTCACAACCGGAGTAAGCACATCGATATGCGTTATCATTATATTAGAGAGGCAATAGAAGAAAAGATGTTCAATTAGAGTATGTGAAGACTCATGATTAGATAGTTGACATCTTCACTCCTCTTAAGAAAGAAGACTGCACAAGATTGAGAGATTTGTTGGGAGTAACAAAATCAAGTTTAAAAGGGAGTGTAGAAATATAAACTTGATTTTGGTTTAGATTATTTGGGCCTAGTCCAAAAGAAAAGCCTAATTTTTAGAAGTATTAATTATTAGAGTATTCTAGAGAAATCATATGTAGGAGATATTTAGAGCATTTTATAGGATTCTCTAGAACATATGAGAAAAATGTGTAATTATAAAGAATAGCCTAGATAAACATTTGTAGCCACTAAATCATGAATGCGTTGGCGAAATCTTAACCATAGATTTAGGGGTGCCAACTAGTATAAATAGAACGGATGTCCTACCATTTGTATTAAGGTAAAAAAAAAAAATAATAATATAGAAGTGTTCAACAACACAAGTAGCCTCTTTCTCAATTTCCTCCTAACATCCAAAAGTTTTTTTTCCAACATTTGCACCGAGCCGACACCACTAGCTAGAAGGAGCACATTGTATCGCAAATAAAAATGTTGAAAAGGGTACTCCAAAATTGCAATCGAAACCCCCCAAATCAAGGAACTCTAATAGTTTAATCCGTTCTGAAATTCAATTTTACCTTCATAATTTCACAGGTTGGAACGATACAGATGGCCAATTTCACAATTTGAAGACACGATCAGAGAAAAAAATACCAAATTTTTCTTCCCAGTTCCATTGGCAAGGAAGGATGTGTTTTCGAATAACCTAGCACTACCAAAAGTTATATTTATAGAATTAAATCGCGAGTGCAAAGAGCTCCATGATGGAGGAGAAGAAAGATGAGAATGGAAGGATTTAATTTATTGGATGTTATATGTTTATTCTTACAATTATGATGGAGTATCATGCTTTTCAGCTTCATTTTAAGACAAAGTAAAAAATAATAAAATCAAAAAATAAAAAAAGAGGAAAAAGAAACAAGAAGGAAGGAAAATAGAAAAGTCAATGAGAGAAGATGAGGTAGTAGAAGTTGGAGAACAAGACGAAAGAAAGGATTATACCCAAAGTATTAACACATATAATATAATGTAAAAAAAATTGCAAATATGACTAAATTTTAATAGTCTATCAATGATAGACCATACTATTGGTAGTATATCACTGGTAAGAATCTATCGTTCATAGGCTTAGGAGTCTATCAACAATAGAAGTCTATCACTGATAGACTTGTCTATAAATGCTACCAATTGTAGTTATCTTAAAAAAATCCATGTAATTTATTAAAATAATATAAATAAAGTAAAATTTTCCACTTCATTTAAATCATTTTCATTAGTCAACTAACGGTCAAATTAACTCAATAACATTTTAGAACTATTTTCCAAACTCTCACGACCAAATAGACCAAACTTCAAACCGCAAAGACCAAAAGTGTATTTTACTTCGAAAAAAAAAAAAAAAAAATCATAATCAATTATGTAATGAACTATATACATTAGTAGACATAATCAGAATCTCGAAGTCGTGCACTATATACAAATGACACTGCAACATACATAACCATGACATATATACAACCCAGGACATAATACGACATCGATTTTTATTGTATGTAATAGTATATACACAACCAACATAATATCAGACATGCGATTCAAATGTATGTAAATTTGTATACAACAGTAATGAGGACTAATATAGATGTATATGAACTGTTATACATAGCAAATAAACTTGAAACCCAAATTTACTTGTTTGTGTCTTCATATGTAACGCATCAATTATATATACCCTCGAATATTGGTGTATAACCTACAAAAAAAAAAAAAAAAAAAAAAGTTGCAAACATAGATTTGGAATTTGAATGTATTCTTCCCAGTGTGTTGCTAATGAGAGAAACACCATGTATTTATATTTGAAATAAATGGTTACAAACTTCACGAAATACAAGCCAAATTTGAAGATATTTTTAACAACTATGTACATTCTTTAACAAATGTTGAATTTGGTCAAAGCCCATTTTCTCTATGAGTCTAAATGTAGTGAGATGAGAGAATTAAAATTCTTCGAAGACTTTGGATATTTATAGGGCTAGTTGCATAAATAGAATTCAAGCACAAAATAATATAATATATAGTACAAGGATAAAATAATTTAATATATAGATCAAAAAATGGTAAAAGACTAAAAAAACACATGTCTAGCCACCATTTTGTTCGCTTCTTCCCGGTTTTCTCAAATTAAAGCTATCACTGATAGCTACTAGCAGCTGCGATCGCTGATAACTTCTATCAATTGCTATCGATGATAGTTGCTATCAGCGATAACTTTCAATTTTAGAAAAAATAATACAAATCTTGAAATATTAGCTTTTAATTTGCTATCAATTAGTAGTAGCTATCGTTAATTCACTTTCATCAATTGGAATCAATGTTGAAATATTACTACTTAAGGCTATTAGTGGCTATCAATGATAGATTTATAAATAGTGATCAACAACTTTAATTACCATAGTAGTTATCACTAATAATATTTTATTATGGCTATCACTAATAGCAGCTATCAGTCGTTATTACTGATAGACTTTCATCAATTAGAATCAACTTTGAAATATTAACACTTAAGACTATCAATGACAGACTTCTATAACTGGTTATCACCTTTGAAAGAAACTCAATATATAGATATCACCTAAGTTTTATCACCGATATCACTAACATCACTCATATTGTGGTTATCAGTGATAACTTCTTTCACTGATAACATCATTAATAAGATGCTATCAATAATCTCACTGATATCATGCTATCAGTGATAGTTCTCTATCACCGATAACGTGCTATCAGTGTAATGTGCTATCAGGTAGCTTCTATCATCGATAACATGCTATTACTATTAGCTTCTATCACTGGTAACATGCTATCAGTAGTAGCTTCTATCAATCATAGCCACTAAACACCTTTTTGCCACTTTCCTGTCCTTCCCAAACATTTATAAATCCCTTTTCTTTGCGATGATAGCTTCTACCACGGATAAACATGCAATTAGTGATAACTTCTAGGCATTCCACTTACATTTTAGTTCGAGATTCAACTTTATTAATTAAATTCACTAAGTTGGCTATCAATGATCTATAAGTGGCTATTAACTACGAAAATATAATCAAAGATTAAGCTATCAATGATAGAAAATATTAGTGACTATCACTAATAGACTTTCATTTGCTATTTGTATTTATTATTTGTTATAATAATCAAACTTGGTGATTGGCTTGTTGTAAGTCACTTATGAATTGAGTACTTTCAAGTCTTGCATATGGAACTCAACCTCATAATTCTTGTGAAAAAAAAAAAAGAGAAGAAGAAAAAATTCAAATAAAGGAAAGAAAACTTTTAAAAATAAGAGAAAGAGAATAAGCAAAAACTAATAAAAGGAAAGAAAATTAAATAGAAAAAGGAAGCAAACAACCTAACAAATGAAAGAAAAACTAAAAAAAGAAAAAGGAAGGGAAAAAGCAAAAAATCGGAGAAAGAAAAGAAAATAAAATAATAAAAAAAGATAAAGGAAGAAGCAAAAATCGGAGAAAGGGAAGAAAATAAAAATAAAAAAAGAAATAAACAAGAACTGAAGAAAGAAAAAAAAAAAGAAATAAGCAAAAACCGAAGAAAGAAAAGAAAATTAAAATAAAAAAGAAATAAAAGAAAGGAAAAAGGAAAGAAATAAAAGAAAATAAAAAGTAAAGGAAAGAAAAAGAAAGGGAAAAAGAAGGAAATGAAAGAAAATAAAAAATAAAGGAAAGAAGCAAAACTAGGATAAAGGAAAAAATAAAATTTAAAAAAAAAAAAAAAAGAAGCAAAAATTGAGAAAGAAAATAAAATGAAAAAATGAAAAAGGAAGGGAAGAAGGAAAAATCGAAGAAGAGAAAGAAAATAAAAAACTAGAAACAAGATGTACAACAAAATAAGACAAGGGAGAACGAAATTGGAAATTAAAAAAAATTCTAAGATTAAGTAGACAACTCATCCATATTTGCAAATATTTTAAAGATATATTATATTTTTAGATTTTTTCTCTTATTCTACTATCTATTACAAATATTCATATTTATAGATAGAGCCTATGAAGCACAAATACAGATACGATTACATGATACGGATACGATCGGATATGACGATTTGTCAATTTCTAAACAACTAAAATATGGATACGTCTAAAAATACGTCATTTATATATATATATTTCTAAAAAACGAGGATACTGATACATTGAAGATATATTTTTTTTTCATAAAAAAATCTAGGATATAGATAAATTTAGCATATAAGTTAATAACAATAGCACAAAATAGAATACAAACACTGAAATACAATAAAAAAAAAAAACAACATCTAAGATATTGAAATACAATAGTTAATAAAATACAATAGAAAAGTGACTCATATTACAAAGAAGAAGAAGAAGATTAGAGGGAGAAGTATGAAGATAAACACCTTTTTTCATTGAATTGCTGAAGATATCCAAATGGTTTATATTTTGGTGGACTTTGTGGGGAATCAAATGTGAAGATGAAGATTAGATGATTCTAGGGTTTGGTCTTTTATTTATTTTTTGCCTTTTAGTTTTGGACTCGAGCAGTGAGCTTTTTAAATAGGTTGCCTAGTTTTAAATTGGGAAGATTAGATGAGTTGCTTTTCTTTTTTTTTTAAAAAAAAGATACGCGTGGAAATAGATACGTCAAATTATGTGTATCTCGAGAGTATCTGAAAGTATCGGTATCCGATACGTGTCTGATATGGATTGCTTCTCATGAAGTATTTGTGCTTCATAGGATAGAGCAATAAAGGAAAAACAATCTAAAAACATAGTACATTTTAAAAATATTTACAAATATGCATGTATTGATTAGTTAACTTTTGATTTTTTTTTTTAATTTCTAATTTTGTCCTCCCTTGTCTTTGTTGCATGCCTTCTTCTTCTTTTTAATTTTTTTAATTTCACTCATTTTTTTTATTTTTTTTATTTTCTACTTTTTTGTTTCTGCTTCCATCTCCTCAATCTTTTCATCTCTCCAAACATTTCCCTCTCTCCCCCATCTTCCCCTTTCCCACTAAAATATTTAAAAAAAGAATTATAGGACTGAGTTTTCAAACCCAAGACTTGAAAGTGTCTAACTCATAAGTAACTTAACACCAACAACAAGCCAATCAGTAAGTTTGAGGATTATAATGAAACGTTAAATATAAATAGCAAATGAAAACGAATTTGAGAGAAACTACTTTTTTAGTACTCAAGTTTGCACAATTTTTAGAAACATTTATTAAAAGTTTGAAATAAGAAATGATAATAGTTATTAAACAAGTTGATTTCTCATAAAGTGGGAAATGAGAACGTTATCAAACAAGCCAATAGTTTGTTTTTTCATTTTATAGGACTTTAAGAGTATGAAGTCTATGGTAGTATCACTAATAACATGTTATCATAATAGCATATTATCAGTGATACTATGATATCATGTTATCAATGAAAACTTTTATGCAAAATCAAACAATCTCGAAGTCATTTTGTCTCAAATACTACATTACATAATACATAAATACTATTAGTGATATCATTTACATTAATAGCAATAGAAAGATATCACTGGCAGTAGCTATCAATGACATCCTTTATGACTATCAATGTAGAAGGATATCATTGTATACCTATATGCATCAATAACGACATATAAACATACTTCATGTATCAACAAATTAAACACAAGACCCCGATTATTTACAAACAAGTATAACATGATATTGAATTCAAACAACAAAAGCATCAAAACATTACCATTGATAGAAAGATATTAGTAATAGCCACTATTTGGCTATCATTGATAGAAACATATCAACAATAGCCACTATTTGGCTATCATTGATAGAAACATATTAGTAATAGCAATTAATAGCAATTAATAGCAGCTATTAGTCATAGCAATAGATAACACATTTCTTAAATTGAAAGTTATTCCCGATAGCAGTATCATTGATTGCAGCTATCAGCGATAATAACTAATAGCACACTTCTCAAATTGAAAAGCTACAATTGATAGCAGCTATCAGTGATAACTTCTAATAGCAACCATGGGTGATAACCACTAATAGCACAATTCTCAAATTGAAAGCTATCACTGATAGCTGCTAACAGCTATCAGTGATAGCTTTCAATTTGAGAAAACCGAGAAGCAGTATGTCAAATGGTGGCTAAGCGTGAGTTTTTCGATCGTTTACTATTTCTTGTTTTAAATATGCAATTATTTTTATCCTTGTACTATATATTCTATTATGTTGATGTTGAATTTCATTTATGCAACTAACCTCGACACATTCCCTCAAGCTTGAGGTGATGCTGAAAGCCCAAGTTTGCTTTGAAGGAGATTGAACAAAAGCGTGTGCAAAGCTTTGGTGAGGCCATCTGCAACTTGTTCTTCACTTGGTACATATCTCACTTCAAGAATTTTTTTTCCATCACTTTCTCCCTCACAAAAACTAAATCAATCTCCACATGCTTCATTCGAGTGGCGGATGGGATTTGCAGCCATGGCAGCGACGCTAACGTTGTCACACCATATAACAGGTTTGAAACTTTCTTTTACTTCTATTTCACGAAGTAGTGAGTTTAACCATGTAGTCTCAGCTGCTATTTGCGCGAGCGATCTGTATTGATATAGCGCTAGACCTTGAGACTACACTTTGTTTCTTTGACGATCACGAGACAAGATTTTGACCTAAATAAATATAGTAGCCGCTGATTGATTTTCTATCTTGAGGTGTGACGTGCCCAATCAGCATTAGAAAACACTGATATTACTAAGTGGCTCGCCGGTTTGATATTCAAACCCAAATTTATGCTCCCTTTGAGGAATCTAAGGACTCGTTTCAACGCTTGCAAGTGAATGGCCTTCAGATTTGAGAGAAATTGACTTAATCGGTTTACTGTGAAGGCTATGTCTGGACGAGTGTGACACAGGTATTGTAAAATTCCAACAATGCTTCAATATTCTTTTGGATCTGCTATTGATTCTCCATTTTGCATGTATAGTTTTTTTCCCACTACAATGGGAGTGGTGCTTGGCTTGAGATTTTCCTCATTTAAGCGTTTAAGAAGATTGACGAGATAGCTTCTTTGACTAAGGTGAAGTCCATCCTTTGTTCTTTTAACCTCAATTCCCAAAAAATAGTGTAGATCACCCTTGTCCTTTAGGGAAACTTTTTGTTCAACTCTGCAATGAACCTCGCTAGCTGACTCTTGTCGCTTCTTATCACTATAATATCGTCCACAAAAATCAACAACCAAATTACAATTTTTTTTTTCTCACATGAATAGTGAAAGGTCAGTTTTGGCATTTTCAAAACCCTAAGATAAGAGAGTAGCTTCTCATACCATGTCCTAGGGGCTTGTTTTAGCTCATACAATGCCTTTTCTAACTGGCATACATGTGTAGGATATTTTGAGTCAACAAAGTCTTCGGGTTGACTCATATAAACTGACTCTTGCAGCTCACCATTTAAGAAGGTATTGTTTATGTCTAGTTGCTTGATATACGAACCATAAGATACAACAACTGTTACAACTACTCGTATTGTAGGAGCTTTGATAATTAGGCTAAAAGCTTCATAAAAGTCAATATCGGGATTTGATGGAAGTCTTTAACCACAAGTCTTGCTTTATATCTTCGAACTAAGCCATCTGGATTCTTTTTCAGTCTGAAAATCCATTTATTTCCCATAACATTTAGCTTGGGTATATGAATAACTAATCTCCATGTATGATTTTTTAGAAGTGCTTCAAATTCTATTTGTATGATTATAACAATTTTGGGAGTTGGGACAAGCTCGAGGAGGGCAAAGGATATGCGTACTGGAGGTTTTGGGTGGTGACGTGAAATTACCTTTAAAAGGAAAATCTAACTCATCGAATCTGACATGTCGAGATTGTAAATTTTTCCTCAAGCACACTTAGATATTTATATCCTTTATGTTTGTTACAATACCCAATGAACACAAACATGGTGGTGTGGAGACCACATTATATTGTTGGTAAGGTCGGAGACATGGATATGAGACAACCAAAGCTTTTGAGAAAAATGTAATTGGGTTTTATTATGGTGAGTTTTTCTAGTGAAGACAGGTTATGTTAAAAAAATCGTGGAGGATAAATATGAAAAAATGAGAGATATATTTTCCATTCAACTAAGCATGCCTTTATATAGACTTACAAATATAACTATAGGAATGTCAATGGTTTAAAACTATAAATTTCATCAAATGCTTATAACTCACATAACTCCTATAACTCAAAAATCACTATTGGTTACAAAAAACTAAAAGTCACAAAACCCAAAAGTCACACTAAATGCCACAAATAAAGTTTAGTAATGACAAACTTTTCAACATCTCCCCTTAAACTTGATTTGTTACACCAAGTAAACTTCTCATTTTGATGAAAGTCTCCAACTTGAGGGGCTTTGTGAAAATGTCCGCCGCTTGGTCTTGTGACTTGATATATTTGAGTTCCACTTCTTTCTTCGTAATGCAATCCCGAATGTAGTGAAATCGGGTATCAATGTGCTTGCTCCTCCCATGAAATACCGGATTTTTGGCTAAGGAAATGGCCGATTTGTTGTCAACAAAAATCTCCATTAGACCTTCCATTTGAAACTTCAACTCCTTCACTATGTTTCTTAGCCAAATTGCATGAACATACACATGAAGTTGTTGCGACGTACTCTGCCTTACATGTTGATAATGTGACTATGGGTTGCTTTTTTGACATCCATGTGAACGCCGTTTCACCAATAAAAAACACATAGTGCTCTTTCGATCATCCAAATCCCTACTCCAATCACTATCACAATAACCAACAATATCAAAATTGCTAGAAGAGACATAGGAAAGACCATACCCAATTGTCCCTTTGATGTAGCGAAGTATCCTTTTTGCCATTTTGCAATGTGTTGCTGTCGGTTCCTCCATAAATTGACTAATAATTCCAATCGAATAAAGAATATTCAGTCTTGTACATGTCAAGTATCTCAAACTTCCAACCAAGCTTTTGAAATATGTAAAATTTACCTTCTCTCATCTATCTTGCTTGGTGATTTTGACTCCACATTCCATCGGTGTTCCAACTAGATTAGCATCATTCATATTGAACTTCTTGATCACTTCTTTAGCATAGCCCTCTTGGGATATAAAAATCCTATCTTCACCTTGTTTGACCTCGATCCCAAGATAGTAATTCATGAGACCAATGTCCATCATTTCAAACTCCTTTGCCATTTCTCTTTTAAACTTATCAAACATGCTAGGATTGTTTCCGGTAAATACTAAATCATCAACATATAAATAAATGATTAGTATGCTTTCACCTTGCATTTTGATGTAGAGGGCATGCTCATAAGGACATTTCATATACTTCTTCTCTTGAAAGTACTTGTCAATCTTCAAATTCCATGCTCTTGGTGCTTGCTTTAAACCATAAAGTGCCTTCTTCAATCGAAGCACTTTATCTTCTTCACCCTTGACTTCATAACCCAATGGTTGTTTCATATAGACCTCTTCCTCAAGAATTCTGTTCAAGAATGCCGATTTGACATCCATTTGATGTATCTTCTAATGATTATGGGCTGCCAAAGCAATAATCAAACGAATAGTTTCAAGGCGAACAATAGGGAGAAATACCTCATCATAGTTGATGCCATGTCGTTGGCTATACCCTTTCACCACTAGTCTCGCCTTATGCCTCTCAACATCACCATTGACTTTTCTCTTTGTCTTGTATACTCACTTCACTCCGATCGGTTTGTGCCCTTTTGGAAGCTTGGTCAACTCCCATGTGTCATTTTTCTCTATCGTTCGAATTTCTTCATCCATTGCATTATTCCATTTTGCTTGCAATGGCTTCTTGGAAACTAATAGGCTCACAATCACCAAAAAGACAATAGAGAATTATGTCATTTTGATTTTCATTTACCTCATTAAGTTTCCGTAGACTTTGAGCTCCTCTTGGGTCAATTTCGTTCTCCGAATCGCTAGATGAACCTTCAAATGATGATTGATTGGTCGAATGAGGTGGCACTGGAATGGGCAAACCTTCACCCATTTCATCTCGGGTCGGCTCATTTTGATCGTCTTCTTCAAAATATGGAAGGAAATCATACTCCTCCTCTTGTATATTCCAATCTCAAGAGGCTTCCTCATCAAAAACAACATCACGACTAATCATTACCTTCCCATTCAAAGGATTGTAAAGACGATAACCCTTTGAACTTGCATCATAGCCAATTAAGATGAGTTTCTCGCTTCGATCATTGAGATTGGTCCTTTTTTCTTTCGACACATGAGCATATGCAATACTCCCAAACACCTTGAAGTGGCCAATCCCAGGCTTTCTTCCGTTCCATGCTTCTTGAGGCGTCTTGTCAAGCACACTTTTGGTTGGTGCTCAATTTGTCAAATAATCCAGACAAGCTACAGCCTCCGCCCAAAATTCCCTCGGCATCTTCTTTCTCTTTAGCATGCTTCTTGCCATGTTCAAGATTGTCCGATTCTTTCTCTCCACCATGCCATTTTGTTGCGGTGTCCTTGGGACTGTTAATGGATGTCGGATGCCTTTTTCATCACAAAATTATTTGAACTCATTCGATGTGAATTCACCACCTCAATCGGTTCTCATGGCCTTGATTGTAAGGCTGCTTTCATTCTCCACACGTGCCTTAAATCTCTTAAAGATTTCAAATACTTTTGATTTTTCCTTCAAAAAGTACACCCATATTTTTCTAGAAAAATCATCAATAAAGAGAAGGAAATATTTACTTTTACCATGAGACTCTGGTTTGATCATTCCACACACATCTGCATGGATGAGTTCTAAAAGCTTCTTTGCTCTTGTCATAGACTCCTTCAGAAAACTACTTCGATGATGTTTGCCAAGCAAACACCCTTCACACACTTGGTTTGGCTTGTGAATGTGTGGTAAACCTCGCACCATCTTTGGCCAAGAGAGATCTTCATACCACGTCTTCAAGTATTTTGGAACATCATTACATATATTCAAAGGAAACATTTGTTTTTTGGTCATGGAGACTTTAGCAATAAGTCTTTCATTATTATCCCTCAAATACAAACAATTATTTTTTATTTGAACTTCAAAACCTTTCTCTAACAATTGTCCTACACTCAATATATTATTTTTTACATTGGGAATGTAATAAACATTTGTGATATATTGATTTTCTCCATTTTTTAACCGAATGAGAATTTTACCTATTCCTTTAATGGCGGCCAAAGAATTGTCTCCAAAGGCAATATTACCTTTCTCCATCTCGTTCAACTCCACAAACATCTCGCATTCCACACATGTGATTCGAGGCTCCTGTGTCAAGATACCACATACTATCTCGACTCTTTTTTTCTCCCTTTGAAACCATAAATAAGGTTCCATTCTCCTCTGCATAATTGGATTGCCCTTGATGGGATTTTGATGTGCTAGTGGTTGATCAGTCCTAATGCTTTCGATCAATCGACTCTGTTTGAGATGAGTAATACTTATTCGCATAATGTCCATATTTATTACAATTATAACATTTTACCCGAGATTTATCTCTCCTGGACCTTCCACCATGTCTTCCACGACCTCGACCTCCTCTTCCTCTTGAGGATTCAGACGAGTTTTAAGAAACATCGGTGTTGGCTTCACCTCTTCCACCATGGCCTCGACCACCACGACCTCTTCCACGTCCACAACTATTCTCCTCCTTGATTTTGAGTTGGAGAAGTTGTTCAACGTTCTCTGTTTGCTCCATCTTCCTTTACTTTTACTCCTCATAGGCTTGTAATGAGCCTATAAATTGTTCAATTGTCATGTTCTCAAGATCCTGTGTCTCCTCGATCATCGTGGCGATAATATCAAACTTTGTATTTAGGCTTCGTAGAACCTTCTCCATGACACGAACATCGGTGATTTCTTCACCATTCCGTCTCAATTGGTTGACGACAACCATTACTTTTGTGTGATATTCCGTTATCACCTTCATCTCCTTCATTTGTAAAGATTCAAACTCACCACGTAAGTTTTGCAACCATACTATTTTCACACGATCGGCTTCTCTATGAGTCGATTGGAGCTTGTCCCATGCCGCCTTTGACGTCTCCGCATTGGCGATGGTCTCAAACATATCTTCGTCCATCGATTGATACAAGATATAAAGGGCCTTCTTGTCATTCTTTCTTGTCTTCTGTAACTCATCTCTTTGCACTTGATCGACTCTAGCTTCTGCCTCTTGGAAACCATTCTCCACGATCTTTCACACGTCTTGTGCTCCTAGTAATGCTTTTATCTTGATGTTCTAATTGTCATAGTTGAGCTTGGTAAGTATTGGTAGTTGAAGTGAACCTATCCCACTGTTGGCCATTTTTCTCTCAATATTTTCTACTAGCTCTGATACCACTATGTTAGAAAAAACGTGGAGGACAAATATTGAAAAATGAGAGATATATTTTTTATTCAACCAAGCATGCCTTTATATAGGTTTACAAACATAACCATAGGAATGCCAATGGTTTAAAGCTATAAATGTCATCAAATGCTCATAACTCACATAACTCCTATAACTCAAAAATCACTATTGGTCACAAAAAACTAAAAGTCACAAAGCCCAAAAGTCACACTAAATGCCACAAATAAAATTTAATAATAACAAACTTTTCAACAGGTTATTTAGAACACCAATAGAAAGTCTATTTATAAAAGAAACTACTGTGTCAAACGATTCCCACCAATATTTTAATGGCAATAGAGCTTTTCTTTCTGGTGGAAAAGCAAATATATATAAATTAAACCAGAGACAAACAGCCCAAAGGCCCAAACATAGATAGATCAGCTTCAATGAGCTGAACTAACCAAATTGGAAATTCTAAAGACCAATAAGAAGACAACATCAGTAACGACATGACCAGCTAGCCCATGGGCAACTCTATTTCCCAACCTAGGTACATGACGAAAGTCCACAATGCTCAGATCAACCATTAACTCATAATCCTCTTTGGCAATCACACCAATGGAAGAAAACTTGAAATTTCGAGACATTCAGGTCCAGTAAGTTTGCCAAATGAAAATAAAGCACCTGCCAAAATGGAGGGACGTATTGCTCTTAGGGGTGGCTTTGTGCTTGAACATGTCTTATTTATGCCCACTTTACAATGCAATTTAATATCGGTGTCGCAACTAATTGATGATGCTAGTTATTTTGTCTAGTTTACACCTTCTCCATGTGCTATCTAGGATAACCATTCAAAGAGCTTATTGGTGCCAGTGAATGAAAAGATGGACTATATTATTTTTTTTAGCAATTCCTACAGTGCACGCAGTGAAGGTTCCAAAACTATTTGAATTTGAGTTGTGGCATAGAAGATTGGGGCATCTATAGGATAGGATGGTAAAAATAATTCTGCCATTAATTCTATCTTCGTAAAAAAAAGAAATTGAATAATGATGTGTCATGTGTCCTCAAGCTAAACAAACTCATGATAGTTTTTGTGTTAGTGATAGCAAAGCCAGTCGTATATTTGAATTTATTCATCTTGATTTGTGGGGTCCATATACCAATACACCATCTTCCTATGATGCTCATTCTTTTCTTTTTTTTTTTTTTTTTTTTTTTTTTACTATAATAGATGATTTTTCAAAAGTTGTTTGGATTTATTTATTGAGAAATAAAATTGAAGTTTCTACATCATTCATTCCTTCCTTGCTATGGTTGAACATCAGTTTGATAAATCTGTTAAAATAGTGAAGAGTGACAACGGGACGAAATTTCAATGCATGTGTGACTGTTTTGATGAGCACCAATAGGGCATTGTAAAACCGTACGGTCCTAACCAAATAATGTTTTGTGCCTTACTCTAAAAACAAGTAGTAAAATGAAGTATAGAATTGAACCACAAAGAGCCAAGAAGATTTCTAAATCGAAAAGCTTATAGGTGGTAACGCGGGGGGCTGTGATGAGTAATTACAAAATGAACGTAATTGCATAAAATAAAAGGATGCGAAGTGAATGTGTGGAATGCAATGGTTAATGGGGTGCACTGAGTGTTAATTATCAATCATAGAAACACCTAGCTGGGGTCGATCAAGTCTTTCCTATTTCTTGCAATTTTGTCATTGATTTATTCATAAGATAAACATGAAATTCCACCAATTAACACAAACATCTCATTTAGAATCCTAAATGGAAATCCATTGAATAGAGTTAAGCAAGAATTTAAGTGAGAATCCTCTCCTAAACAATCGATTAACAAGCATTAAGGACAAGGGCTCGCTAAGCCAAATAACTGATTTCTACCGTCTAACCGATTATGGAAAGTAGGAATTCGTCCAAAGATGTTTAAATCTGTCGTAAATCAATCTAAACGTCAACTAATTTCTCGAAAATAAAATGCCAAACTTTGGCACCCTCAATTAGGACACATCAATCTCAATAGGATTGAGAGATTGGTGAAGAATGGCCTTCTAAGTGAGTTAGAAGAAAATTCTTTATCGATGTGCGAATCTTGCCTTGAAGGTAAGATGATTAAAAGACCTTTTACTGGAAAAGGTTATCGAGCCAAAGAGCCTCTTGAGTTAGTACATTCTGATCTTTGTGGTTCTATGAATTTGCGAGCCCGAGGTTGCTATGAGTATTTTATCAGTTTCATTGATGATTACTCTAGTTATGGGTATGTTTATCTGATGCAACGAAATTCTGAATACTTTGAAATGTTCAAAGAGTTCAAGGCTGAAGTTGATAATGCATTGGATAGACAGATTAAAATACTTTGATCAGATCAAGGTGGAGATTTTTTGGATTCTGGGTTCAGGGACTATTTGATAGAACATGGAATCGTTTCCCAACTCTCAGCACGGGGTACACTTTAGTAGAATGGTGTAGTGGAGCGGAGAAACAGAACCTTGTTGGACATGATTCGTTCGATGATGAGTTATGTTTCCTTACCAGACTCATTTTGGGGTTTCACAGTGGAGATTGAGGTATACACACTCAACTGTGTTCCTTCCAAGAGTGTCGCGAGAACATCTCTAGAGTTGTGAAACGGTTTTAAAGCTAGTTTACGTCACATCAGCTTATGAGGTTGTTCAACACATGTGCTTGAGGCCAATCCCAAGAAGTTGGAACCACGGTCGAGGTTATGCCTCTTTGTAGTCTACCCCAAAGGTACACGAGGGGTTATTTTTATGATCCATCTGAAAATAGGGTGTTTGTTTCCACAAACGCTACTTTTCTAGAGGAGGATCATATTAGAGAGCACAGTCCACGTAGTAAAGTCGTGTTACGTGAACTTTCCAACGAAACTACTGAAACTTCAACAAGAGTTGTAGAAGGGTCTGATTCATCAACAAGAGTTGTTGATGATAGTTCATCTAGTAGGTTGGTTCCACCTCAAGAGTTGAGAGAACCTTGACGCAGTGGAAGGTTGCAAACCCACCCGTTCGCTATCTAGGTTTCAAAGAAATCCTAGCTATGGTAGCAGATGGCGACGTTCAGGATCCGTTGTCTTATCAATGGAGGATATAGATCGGGATGAATGGGTCAAGGCCATGGATCTCAAGATGGAGTCGATGTACTTCAACTCAGTTTGGGATCTTGTTGATCATCCTGATGGGGTAAGACCTATAGGTTGTAAATGGATCTACAAGAGGAAACGTGGTGCTGATAGGAAGGTGCAGACCTTCAAGGCTCGACTTATGGTAAAGGGTTATACCCAGGTGGAGGGAGTCGACTATGAGGAGACTTTCTTGCCTGTTTCCATGTTAAAGTTGATCCATTGCCGTTTATTATAATTATGAGATCTAGAAAATAAACGTCAAGACGGCCTTTATGAATGAAAATCTTGAGGAGACCATTTACATGGTGCAACCCGAGGGATTCATTGCCCAAGGACAAGAGCAAAAAGATTGCAAACCGAATCGGTCCATTTATAGGCTGAAACAGGCGTCTCGATCTTGGAAAATTCGGGTTTATACTGCGATGAAATCGTATGGTTTTGACAAAAACATTGATGAATCTTGTGTCTACAAGAAAATCATCAATGCTTCAGTAGTTTTCTTAGTGTTGTATATAGACGATATCCTACTCATTGGGAATGATGTAGGTCTACTGATTGCAGTTAAGAACTGGCTAGCCCAATTCCAAATGAAAGATTTGGAAGAGGCTCAGTTTTTTCTGGGTATACAGATTTTTTGGGATCGTAAGAACAAAGTGCTAGCACTGTCTCAGGCATTGTACATTGATAAGATGTTGCTAAAGTACTCGATGCAGGATTCCAAAAGAGGCTTACTGCTATTCAGGCATGGAGTCATTTTGTCCAAGGACATGTGACCTAAGATGCCTCAAGAGGTTGAGGAGATGAGACGGGTTCTATATGCATCTGCTATTGGCAGTTTGATGTATACGATGCTCTGTACTAGGCCAGACATTTGCTAAGCTGTGGGAATAGTCAGTAGTTATTAGTCTAACTCAGGCTAGGGTCACTGGACCGTAGTTAAGAACATCCTCAAGAAAATTTGGAGAATGAGGGACTACATGCTCGTGTATGGATCTAGGGATTTGTCCTTACTGGATACACAGATTTTGACTTTTAGACTAATAGGGACTCTCGTAAGTCCACTTTAGGGTAAGTTTTTACTCTTAACGGAGGAGCTATTGTGTGGCGAAGCACTAAGCAGGGGTGCATCGCTGACTCCATGATGGAGGCCAAGTACGTAGCGGCTTGCGAAGTTGCTAAGAAGGCCGTCTGGCTCAGAAATTTCCTGACAGAGCTAGAAGTTGTTCCAGATATGTCTAGGCCCATCACCCTCTATTGTGACAATAGTGGTGTGGGAAACTCCAAGGAGCCCAGGAGTCACAGACATGGCAAACACATAGAGTGGAAGTATTACCTGATTTTCGAGATAGTGCATCGAGGGGTCGTGATTGTCATGAAGATTGCTTCGGAGCACAACATTGCTGACCTGTCTACGAAGGCTCTCACAACTACAGTGTTTGAGGGTCACTTTTAGAGCATGGGTCTACGGGACCGCCCACGGCTGGTCTAGGGCAAGTGGGAGATTTTATTGTCACTGGCCTTAGTGCCCTAGTTTATTGTTTTGTACTAGTTTTTGTACACTCAACTCGCTTTAGGACAAGTGGGTGATTGTTGGCTTCTAGCCCAAACCTAGACACTCTAAGATCCTTTTTCAAATCTCCTGATAATGCCCTAAAGTCTCATGTCCTTTAGTTTGTAAACATTTTGTGTGAACGCTTGTGATGTATAATATATGATATTTACATCACTTCTTGACTTTGCACAATGGATGTTTTATTTGATTTACCACAAACCAATAAACAAAAATCTCTGGTTGTCATTATGTAACTTAAGCATGTATGTGGTGACATACAAGTGGATCATGTCTTATGTGATAACCAAAATGGTCTGTAGTATATGGATATAGGAGGGAAACCTTATCCTGGTAATGCTACGGATTCGACCCACTTTGTAGAATGGTTACAGGTGTTGCGACTAGCTATAAATGGTCTAATCCTGATCATTCGTGTGCGAACATGTGAGCGGAGGCGTCCTATACAAAGAGTTTGTATAAGGCCTGACCACGGAGTGTCAACATCTCGTTATATAACGCTGTTCATGACAAAGACTTACTTCACTAGGATGACTATAGGTAACGTGACCTCAATCCTAAGTGAGTTGAGAACTCCTGCCATTGAGGGCAGCGCGAGTGGCCAGGTTGCCGACTCAAACCTACCACTTTGGGGATTCGTCTGATTTGGGAGTTGGGAACTCAATTACACAAGATTGAATTCACTCCTTCCCCAAAGCAAGGGTAAGTAGATAGATTGCTCCCTTAAGAGCTGATCCCAGGGCTTAAATGATGTGGCGTCACACACCTTCTCATGGCCCGAGAGTGTCCACATATAGTAGGACTATGTTGTATTGTTCATTAGAGGGATTAGTGGTACTTAAGAAGTAAGATGTAACTATAGGGACAAAATGGTAAATTCGCCTAACTGTACTTACGAGCATCTGTGAAGGGTTATCGTACTGATGATGGGTTATATCCGATGGACACAGAAATATATCTGTGGTAAGAAGAGTTCAGCTGTTGGTCTTTAGTGGAATTCCTGACAGTTAACGGATGGTGGATCTCGTTGCTAAAGAGTTTACTCAACTATTCACGTACTGTTGGAGCTTCGAGCCATTGGTCCATAAGGTCCCCTTGGTAGCTTTAATACCTCAGACCAATCAATCGAATATTGATTAATACGTAATCGATCGAACATTACTTGAAAATGAAAATGAAGTTGAGAATCAGTTTTTGGATCAGTTTGAAATGTTCAAATTGACAAGAGGAAGTTCGATTATATATGATATAATTGAATTGGTTAATTATATATGATATGATTGACTAAATCTATGAGATACATTAATTTATAGAAAATTGGATATAAATATGATTTATATCAAGTAGAGGAGAAAACACTGTGGTTGATATATGATACCAAACTATAGGTTATGAATATAATGTTATTATATTTATTATTTTATTAATTGGAAAATTATGGGATAATTGCCTGATATTTTCTCCATAACCATACGTTAGTGGGAAGTTCCAATTCAGTTTTTGTAATTGAAGAATAAAATGAAAATTGTTTTCATTTGCAAACAACACGCTTAATTGCTCTCGTTCGATCGCTTAGTAATTCAGAGTCTATACGATAGCGCCAGTTTACTAGATGATAGCTTACACCCACGCACGTTTCTTCAAAACAATCGTCCACATTTTACTAAACGATCACTTAGCGCCCGAGCTTTACTAAACGATTGTATAGACTGCCTGGCTTTTCCTACATGATCGTGTACCTCACCTAAACGATCAAGCACTTTGACTATATGATAGTTGTTGTCTTCTCCCACTTGCTTGATCGTTGTATATGATCCCTTTTCTTCGTTACCTCTACCAAATCCGAACAGAGCCCACTTTTTGGATTCTCACTCCAAGAATACTAAAGGATCCAAGTGGTGGTGTCGTCCCCATCTTCTTGCTGTTCGTGTGGAGTTGTTCGTGGTAGACGACCGGGGTATTGCTGAACAATAGCCTGCTGTTTTAGTGAGAGTGAGAGCATTCGTTCGTGGAGAGAGTGAGATTTCAAGTGAAGAGAGTCTTCAACTGGTAAGTTCCTCATTCTCTTGTTTATTTACGTTTAAGCATGTCGGTAATTTAGTTGTTTAATGCATATTTATATGTGTGAATGTAAATGTGGAAATATATCACAATGAATTGGAAAGATCTGCTTCCGCTCATAGGTACTCTTGTATAAGAGTTCCTTCATACGTAACACCTCCTACCTGGGGTTTATGACCAAAAGATAAAGCGTTGTTAACTGATTTTATGAGCTTGCTTGAGCGATGTGATGTTTACAACTGGTTTAAATACTTAGACATCGTAGGGTTATATCAAAATATAAATGTTATACTTGGATAAAAATAAAATAGACTTAGGTTATTTCAAAATTAGCCGTTTTTAACCAACTAAATAAATACCCAAATATTTAGAACACTTCAGTGGGAGATTATCAATATATTCGATATATAGTTATTAGCTCTCACGTCTTCAAGAGTTCACACCGTGAGATCCATGCTTGACTTCGTGTTGCTTTTATCGCGAATACTCCATTCGGAAAGTGTATGCACGGGTCAATAACAAGGTGAATGGAAGAAGTAGTTCATAGTAAGTGGGTGAAGGAAATCTATCAACATTTTCCTACGGTCTCCTACATTAGTTTGAACCGTGAGATTCCTATGTTGCACCGGTTGTCATTTTTAGGTGGCACTAGCTAGTCGTTAACCAGATGATCCCCACGGAGGATTGTAACATAGGATATAGAACAACCCAGGCTTCCGTAGATGAATAAGGTCTTATAGTTCCATCTTGGGTATTGTCTTCCATTTTGGAGGCATATTCATACTGTTATATGAGATTTGAAAGTGGCGGGTCACACTTACAAGCATTACTAATTTTGAGTAAAGATCTTGACCGAAATCGTAACCAAAAGAACTAAAGGAGTAAAGAGTTATTCTTATGTAATATTTTGTCAATATTTTGTCTTGCTTTATTGAAGGAATTGTTGACTGCCCCTTGATAGCAATTGTTCTAAATCACTAAAATATCGTTGAAAATAAATAAAGACTTATTGTGTACTTTATTATTTTTCTAAAATTGGATTTAGATGCATAAAGTTTAATAGAATTTGTTTAAATTATTTCAGCAATGTTGAATTCAATCATACAAATGTTAGCTTCCGATAAATTTAACGGTGAAGGATACTCAAACTGGAAATCCAAAATCAATACAATATTAGTGTGATGATTTGAGGTTTTTGCTGACGGAGGAATATCCACCGGTTCTAAGTACAACAGTGAACTAAAATGTTCGGGACATCTATGATCGATGGGTAAGGGCTAATGAGAAAGGTCGGGCCTATATCTTAGCAAGTATATCTGATGTACTTAATAAGAAACACGAGGTAATATCCACCGCCCGTGAGATAATGGCGTTGCTTCAGAAGATGTTCGGGCAACCGTCGTCCTCTATTCGACATGAAGCCATTAAGTATGTCTACATTATTCGCATGAGAGATGGTTCCAACATTAGAGAACATGTCCTCGATATGATGGTCCACTTTAATATTGCTGAGGATCATAGGGCGATGATTGATGAGACAAATCAAGTAAGTATGATATTGGAATCTCTCCTAGAGAGTTATCTGTTTTTCAGAACCAATGCTGTTATGAACAAAATTACTTATAATCTAACCACGTTGTTGAACGAGTTACAGACATGTCAGTCTATGATGAAACTTAAGGAAAAAGAAGTAAATCTTATTTCTAAACCTAAAATTTTTTTTAAGGGGTCAACGTCTGGAACAAGACCCACTGATAATAAAAAAGTTTGTTCCGTCTTCTTCTAAAGGAAAAGTTGTACAAATGAAGAAGAAGGGTAAAGGGAATAAGAAAACCAAAAACAAAAACAAGACTCCCAAAGGAAAGTGTTTCCATTGCGGAGAGGATGGGCACTTGAAGTGTAACTGCCTAAAGTATTTGGCTGAAAAGAAAGTGGAAAAGGAGAAACAAGGTAAATTAGACTTACTAATAGTTGAAACATGTCTAGTGGAGAATACTTACCTAACCGGGATATTAGATTCAAGCGCTGCTAATCATGTTTGCACTTTTCTACAAGAAACTAGTTCTTGAACAGAACTTTCTAAACAGGAAATGACTTTCAAGGTGGGAACGAGTGAAGTCATTTCAACTCATGCAGTGGGAGATGTCAAGCTATTTTTTGGAGAGTCTTTCATCTTACTTAGGAATGTATATTATGTACCTAAGTTGAGAAGAAACTTAATCTCCATTTCTCGTCTGCTAGAAAATATGTACATAATATCTTTTGAATCTAATGAAGTGTTTATTTTCTCAAGAAGTATTCATATTTGTTTTGCAATACTAAAAAATAACTTGTACATATTGAAACCAACTGAAGCAAAGGCCATTCTAAATATAAAGATGTTTAAATCGGCTGAGACTTAAAATAAAAAACGAAAAATTTCTCCTAATGTCTATCTTTGGCACTTAAGACTTGATCACATTAATCTTAACAGGATTGAGAGATTAGTAAAAAGTGGTCATCTAAGTCAGTTAGAAGATGGTTCTTTACTTCTATGTGAATCATGTCTTGAAGGAAAAATGACAAAAAGGTCTTTTTCTGACAAATGTCTTCGTGTAAAAGAGCCTCTCGAACTAATACATCAAGTCTATGTGGTCCAAGCACGAGGAAACTATCTGTATTTTTTCAGTTTTGTTGATGATTACTCGAGATATGGCTACATTTACTTAATTAGGCACAAGTCTGAAACTCTTGAAAAGTTCACAGAATTTAAGTCCGAGACAGAAAATTTGTTGAGTAAAAGAATTAAAACATTTTGATCTGATCGAGGTGGTGAGTATATGGATTTACAATTCCAGAACTATCTAGTAGATCATGGAATTCCATCCCAGCTCACAGCATCTGGAACTCCACAACAAAACGGTGTTGCAGAAAGGAGAAATCAAACCTTGTTAGACATGGTTCAATCAATGATGAGTTATGCTCAGTTACCTCAATCCTTTTGGGAGTTTGCAGTACAAACTGCTGTATATATTCTAAACGTTGTTCCTTCAAAAGGTGTTTCAAAAACACCGTATGAATTATGGAAAGGATGCAAAACAAATTTATGTCATTTCCATATCTAGAGTTGTCCAATACATGTGATAGTAGAAAATTTTAAGAAACTGGAAACACGTTTGAAGTTATGCCTTTTTATAGGATACCCTAAAGAAACAAAAGGAGGATTGTTCTATGATCCCAAAGAAGACAAAGTATTTGTATCAACAAATGCCACATTCTTGGAAGAAGATCATAGAAAAAATCATTTACCACATAGTAAACTAATATTGCAAGAAATGACCAAAGATGCTTGTTGATGAAAATTTGGTAAAATAATTTACGTGTGATGCATGTCTTATGCTATGCGTTTATACCCATGTGTCGGAGGTCATGCGTTGGAATGGAGAGTATGCATTTGATTCCTATGATAGCTACAAAAATAGACAATTTGACACAGAATAACGCATAATATTAGGGTTAGTAAGGATTTAGGTGTTGATTGACGCAAAACTCAGTTTTTCATAAATTCTAAGTATCATCACCACATTTTCTATTTGTTAGCCCTCATAATTCTAAATAAAAGGCTTATAGTAACTGGCATTTCTGCCAGTTATCACACCCCTAAACTTAGAATCATGGTTGTCCTCAAGCATATTTTATACTTAGGAAATTCAAAATTTATCCTCTAGCTTTCCTCTGCGATGAAGCTTTTCACAATATAATTCACCCATACTTCTAACCTTGGCAGCAACGCTCTCCATAACTTTGGCTACTTCTTCAAAGAGATATTTTCTAAGTTTAAATTCGGCATGCCTTTGCTAAAAAACTCTCTACTCATTCCCTGCAACTTTGTGTTTAGCTTTTAAGATTGCGTTCGTGAAACAATTCAAAGTTCTATGATGTTTTTATAAGAATGCGGTGTTGAACCTGGTTACGCTCTTCGTTTTGGCTTGCCCCCACGTGTGTCATGCGGACAGCCAACTTCGGTTGCGTGTAATATTCTACTCAACTCTTGTCTTGGCTTAATTTTTGCTTGCGCTAGACAGAGGAGTTTCGCTTATATGTTGATCTTGGTGAATTACTTTCATTTTGGCTTATCCCCATGGGTATCATACGGACATCCAACTACGGGTAAGTGCCTTTCACAACTTAACTCTTATAAGCATGGGTTTCCCCATTGCGCTGACAGTGGAGTTGTTATTCCCTTTTTTTTTTTTGTAATAACATTGCAATGTAGTGAACACATTTCTTTGAGATCGCTGCCACCTCTAAACTTAAGGGTTGGCAGCGCTCTCGCCGCAAAGCTAAAGAAAAACTTAATAGGAATGTGGTAACAAATGTTTGAACAGAGGTTTACACATAATAAACTTAGACTGTCAAATTTTGAAGAGGCTACTAAAGTGGGGTGAGATATGCAACTTTTAGTTAGAGGATGTAGTGAGTTATAATTATAAGTATCATGGATGCTGGTTTATCAACACATAAGAAAGCAAGCGGACAAAGAAGAATTTCAAAGGGATAACGCATAAAAGATAACAAGAAAAAGAACCTATGAGTTGAATATTAATTTCTCAATACTTAGGATTCATGTGGTGAAATAGCCATGCGTTGAATGATAGAGAAAATTCTTTTTCTGAACCATCGCATTGAGTGAAATTATTAACGCACCTACGAAGAGCTAATGCACATTCATCCAAGAAAGCAGCCGTAAATCCAAAATGACAGTATTCAAATAAATAAACTCAAAGTTAACTAGGAAAAGCAAAGTAAAGATAGAGTAGAAGACGTCCCTGGAGAAATTGGAGTGAAACCACCGCAAGGAGTCTTCCATGCTGGAGATTGATCTCAATTGCTTAGGTCAAGGAACTCGTTGTCCTGACCATTGGAGCTTCCAGCAATTGTTGGACGCATGTTAGCTGACATGTGCTTAAGACTGCTTCTAGCTCATGCGACAGATGGTCTTTCTATCTCGGGGTCAACATTGACTTTCGGCGTATCGTCTACACTTCAAATATTGTTTGCAACTTGGTCGCACAAGCTACAATATGCCCAAGACTGATAGGGGTGCTTGCGAAAACACAAAACTTAACAAACTATTAGTTACCAAGTCCCCAGCAACGACGCCAAAAACTTGTTGATGAAAATTCGGTAACGCAATTTATGTATGATGCATGTCTTATGCTATGCATTTGTACCCATGCATTGGAGTTCATGTGTTGGAATGGAGAGTATGCGTTAATCTAGAATGCAATGACCATGCGTTCCTATCACAAGTTTTCTTGCCTTCTCGCCAAGTATAACGAGAATGCAAGTTTCTCGGGTGATCCGAGGTCGAACACAGGGACTCATAACTCAATAATGCTTGTGAATCAATGCGTTTGAGGTGATGAATAAAAGTAAAATGAAGAAGTTAATAGATTACACACTACTCCTACTCCTAACTAAACAGATTGAGCAATGAAAGACTTGCGATGAGAATAGGTAGATATGCAACAACTGTTAATGCATATTAGTGTTTATTATCTTAAATCGCTCGAGTAATCCCAGTTCGTCATACTAATGCATCGCACACCTCTCAGTGGTCAGCCGCATGACTATATCTCTATCGTGCATGGTTGCGTCGAGCATAAGACCATGCCTATCTCTAGGAACAATGCATACTTTGCTTTAGTGCGTTCCACCTCTTACCTTCTCAGGCAGTTAGATGCGGCTAATTAACTTATAGACAAGCATTCCAAAAACCCATCGACAAGCTTGTTACAACCTCTCACCAAGCAAAGAAGATTAACTCACTATACTCGCACAACGCACACCTATCGGTGGGTTGCTACATGCGTCCTATCTCTAGGTTGCACGATTGAGTATGCGATCGCCTTTGATAAATAAACGATGAAGGTAAACGATGATAAAGATAAAGAAGATGAAGAAGATGGTGTTGAAGGAATTTAGAGATGTATTGATTACAGAATGTAAGTGTTTTAAGCCAAAATGTAATACAATACAGAGATAAGAGAAGAAATGAGTGGCTATGCATCAAGTCTGTTGGTGATGCCATGGATGGATGGTGGAGAAGTCTCTCTCAAGCTCTATATCCGGTGAAAGTTCCGGTCGTCACTCGGAATGGATTGTGGAAGTGAAGAATCCTCAACAAAAATCTCGCTCATGCTTTCATCTGTGACCGCAAGCCTCTGCATTAAGGCAGAAGCTCGGATGCCTTGAAATGAAAGTCCAAGGGGTTATTTATAGAGTTTAAACGCCGACAGCAATCATGATTGCGTTATGTCTTATTGCTGCCTTTGTCGCGGTATGGGCAATGTCACATCATCTTATCTTGTTGATACTCCCAAAGTATGCGTTCGAGCTTAATTCAACTGAAGTATCAACGCATTCCATCCATCTTGCTATCGCCTTTCTATTATGGTTATTACTCTGTGGCCATAATCTCCAAGAGATGAACGCATTCGATCGATAGCCTCAACATTGATGCGATGAACTTATGCGATGGATACCTACAACATCCCTGCAATGAATGTATGCGATCATCGCATGCGTTCGTCTTTGCGGTCACCTGGCTTCAGCGCATGCGTTTGATACCTGCGATTGCCTATTTCCAGCGTATACGTTTGATTCTTGCGATAGCTACAAAAATAGACACTTTGACATGGAATAACACATAATATTGAGGTTAGTGAGGATTTAGATGCTGATCAATGCAAAACTCAGTTTTTCACAAATTCTAAGTATTATCACTACATTTTTTACTTGTTAGCTCTCATAATTCTAAATAAAAGGCTTATAATAACTGGCATTTCTACAAGTTATCAATGCTACAGAAACATCAACAAGAGTTGTTGATCAAGCTGGTCCATCAACAACTGTTGTTGTCTCGTCATGTCTATTTTAAGAGTTGAGTATGCCTCGACGTAGTGGGAGGGTTATTCAACAACCTCAACGCTATATAGGTCTAATAGAAATTCAAAACATCATATATGATGATGGATTAGATGATCCATTAACCTTCAAAAAGGCAATGAAAAATATTGACAGGGAATAGTGGACAAAAGCCATGGATATTGAAATGGAGTCTATGTACTTCAACTCTATTTGGGACTTTGTAGTTCAACCATATGTGGTTAAACCTATAGGTTGCAAATAGATCTACAAGAGGAAACGAGACCAAACTAGTAAAGTGCAAACCTATAAAGCAAGACTCGTGGCAAAAGGTTTTACCCTAAGAGAAGGGGTTGATGATGAAGAAAATTTTTCTCTCGTTGCCATGATAAAATCAATTAGAATACTTCTATCCATTGCCACATATTATGACTATGAAATATGGCAAATTGATGTCAAGACAGCTTTTCTGAACGACCATCTTAATGAAAGTATGTTTATGTCTCAACCAGAAGGGTTCATCGAACAAGGACAAGAACAGAAAGTCTGTAATCTTAAAGAACCATTTATGGGTTAAAACAAGCTTCAAGATCCTCAAATATAAGGTTTGATATTGCGATCAAATCTTATGACTTTGAACAGAATGTTGACGAACCTTGTATATACAAGAAGATAGTCAACAAAACTGTAGCATTATTAGTTCTCTATGTTGATGATATCTTACTCTTTGGGAATGAGACAAGCTTCCTTGCTAATATAAAGAGATGGTTAGCAACACAATTCCAAATGAAAGATTTGGGTGATGCTCAAGACGTTTTACGAATACAGATCTGTTGGATCGATATGGCAACCTTAGAAGGGGGTGAATAGGGTTTAATTAATTTTTTTTTTTCTAAATTAACCTAATTAAACTAATTAATACACTTTTTATAAATAATAAGAAAAATTCAATTTATGCAACAAATAATATGAAAAAAATGTGATAATTTAATTCTATTAAATTTTAGCAAATAAATAAGAACAAACTAAAATATACAATAAATTGCTTAAATTAATTGCAAAAATAAAAAGAGTTAGAGAAGAAGATACCGTAATTTTTATAGTGATTCGGTCAAACTCGACCTACTCCACTCCCCAAGCACCTCTTGGAAATTTGAATAAAATCTTTCCGACTCTTTCCATGGATTAGAGCCCAACCGTTACACCACCGCTCCTTTTACGGGTTCAAGAGCAAACCCGATCCTTTCCACGGTTTAGGATCAAACCGTTATAAATGTTGGAATTTTTGAAGAACACAATACAACTCTCACTAAAAATGTAAAATTGGGAACTTAGAGAGAGCAACAATGGAACTTTTGAGTTTTGGAGGATTATGAAATGTAAAATTTGTTTGTTGAAAATTTGGAGAGGAAGATGGTTTATATAGAGATGGAAAAATTTTTAGAAACCACAATTACTTTGGACAATTGGATTTTGGAAAAGAAAAATCAATGGTGGAGATTTTAAACTAAACTAGTCGTTAGATACAAACAAAATATAATATTAAATTCTTTTTCTTTTAAAATTCATTTTCTTTTTAAAACTAATCCAAAAAATAAAAACATACCATGTGTCAAAAACTAGCCGTTAGACACAAATATAAAATAATATTAAATTTATTTTCCTTTTAATTCATTTTCTTTTTAAATTCATTCTCTTAAAGTCAATCCAAAAATAAAAAAACATACCATATATAAAAAACTAACCGTTAGATATAAACATAAAATAATATTAAATTTATTTTTCTTTTAAATTTCTTTTAAATTTTGATTTTTTTTATTTTAAATCAATCCAAAAATCAAAAGTCCATCATATGTTAATCTCTTAATGATCCACTATTCAACCAATATGCTGCCACATGTCTACATGCAGATGGTTTGGTTATGCCATGTCATCTACCACGGTATTTTCTCTATAGATTTGTTTCGGTCATATCGTCTTCATTTTAGCTCTGATTTGAGTGATTCAAGAGGTGTTGGAATCATTGTTCCGAGCTCTACGCTATGAACATATTAAAACATTAAGTTTTCAGTAATTAAAAATTGAGTTTGTTATCATCAAAACATTGATAAATTAATTAATTAAAATTAGTTAATTTGAGATTAAGGGCAAAAAAGGCAACAAGATCTTTCGAAATCGAACGAATAGAATCCTAACACTATCTCAGGCATCTTATATTGACAAGATATTGTCAAAATATAATATGCAAAATTCCAAAAGAGGTATGTTACCTTTTAGACACGGAATTCATTTTTCAAAGCAACAGGTTCCTAAGACACCCCAAGATGTTGAGTGACAAGAATGTCATATGCATCTGCAGGTTGGAGTTTGATGTACGCAATGCTATGTACACGTCCTGACATATGCTTTGCAGTTGGAATCGTCAGCAGATTCCAATCCAATCTAGGACACAGTCATTGGACTGCTGTCAAAAAACATCCTCAAGTATCTAAGGAGAACGAGGGACTATATACTTGTGTATGGACCTAAGGACTTGATCCTTATTGGATACACTGATTCTGATTTCTAGACAGATGTGGATTTAAGGAAATCTACTTCAGGATCAGTTTTCACTCTCAACAGAGGAGCTATAGTTTTGAGATGCATTAAGCAGAGTTGTATTACTAACTCCACAATTGAAGCAGAATACGTAGTCGCATGTGAAGCCGCTAAAAAAGCAGTTTGGCTATGCAAATTCTTGGCAAATTTGGAAGTAGTTCCAAATAAACACCTACCTATCACACTGTATTGTGACAATAGTTGTTTTGTTGCCAACTCGGAAGAGCCAAGGAGTCACAAACGTGGAAAACATATTGAAAGAAAGTACCATCTCATTAGAGAGATAGTACTTTGGAGAGAGGTGATCGTCATGAAGATAACCTCTAATGACAACCTTGCTGATCCATTTACGAAGGTCCTCTTGGCTAAAGTGTTCGAGGGCCATTTAAATGAAATTAAACGGAATTAAAAAATCAATTAATATTTAAATTATGATTTAAATATAAACTTCATTCATTGGTGATATTAATATTTTATTAATTTAATATTTAGATATTAAATTAATATTATTAAAAAATCAATTAAAATTAGTTTTATTTAAATTAATTATTTTAAATTAATATTATAAAATTAATTTAGATAAAATGATTTTTTGAAATCATTTTAGGTTAATGGGATTTTTCAATTTTAGGAAAAACCCACTAACATGTTTGATGGAATATTATCAAACTCCAATTGATTTTTGTGATTATCTTCAAGCTGGAGCTGCCCACCATGCAACCTTATACATTTGCATGTTATTTACCTATAGATTGAAGCTCCATGCATGAAGATCAAAGAGATTGCTTAAATATATTTTCTGAATTGATAACCTGAAAACCCTACTCTCGTTCTTCATCAATTCAACTTGTTTAAGTGTTTCCACCTCACATTCCAGCTTGAGCATAGTAGAGAAGATCTTGGTGGTAGTCCTCTCGATGATTCAAGTTCTATCTTGGTATTTTTCAATTGAATTCGTGGAGGAATCTTCAAAGGTAATATGTGATTCAAACCCACTTTTTGAATATCATATGACCAATATGCTTAAAACTCAAATTAAATGTAGCTTAAGTGCTTATTGATTCTGTAGTCTTCCGTTGCATGATATTTCATTCCTTCAGTCTTATCCCTGAAATGGGTGGCTTATTGAGCCGGCACTATTGTGCCAACCCTCACCAATGAAAATCTAAGGATAATCTTTAATAAACAAAAGTTCGTAGTAAGCTTAGGATTAAGGCCGAGTTACCTAGGTTATTGATTTGAAATATTCAGTCTTAAATAGTAAACGTTATAGAGTAAGAGTGACTTATTTCTTGGTCTTGATCTTATACAAACTCTTTGCATAAGACGCCTCCACTCACATGTCTCCACATGAACGATTCAGGATCAAATTGTTTGTACTAAATACAAAGTGGATCGCATCCTATAGTGTTACCAAAATAAGGTACTCGACCTTATATACTATAGACCGTTTCAGCTATTTACTCGAACTTGATTCATCTTTATGTCTCCACATAAAAACCCAAGTATTCATTTAATAGCCATGGATCTTAGTTTATTGGATTTAGTCTTTACAAGCGCAATTTACATATTCAACAACAATTTTATTGAATAAATGTCAATAACATCTTTATTGATAATAGAATATGTTTGACATTACAAACTGCAAGTTTTAAGACATACAACCCAACAAAAATTTTGTACAACAAGTAAATGTATAAGTATTTGAACATCTAATTTGAAGAGAGATAATACATGTTAATTACTGTTGAGTTATGTTCACGTTGAATGCTTCTATGTAAGAAGATGGACATAAAAAATGAATAAAATTAATGAGACATAAAATAAAATTAATAGATGCAAATCTTCCTCTCGAAGATTCTTTTTTTTCTTTCTTTGATAAGTTTGTGCTCTTCATTCGTGTGTGAGTTATGCACAAATAAAATTTAATTTAACAAAAGGAGTTGATTGCAGCCTTTAAGAAACTACAAGGGAGTAATCGATCAAATTGAAAATTCATGAGTAGTGTGATTATAGCCAACCTCATAGTTCATGAGTGGTATATGCAATTTTTCCTTAAAATAATTTTAAAGTGTCCACAATTTTCATTCAAAGAATTAATGGACCTCCCTGCAATAATGTTATTATTGATATAGATGATTTTAGACCGAATGATATAATTGACATTTAGAATTGACAAAATCAAGAAGAAGCATGACCCAGGCTGAAAGTGACAACTGACGATCAAAATTGGCCTAAGAAATGGGTTGACTTGGGCCTGGCTTAAGCTGGCAACCTCAGTCTCAAACTGGGCTGAGACTGACCCTTGCCAAATACTTAGTTCTTTTTTGGTTGCTATTAATTTGACATATAATTTTAAGTGTATCTATTGAAATTCTAATTTGGATTATTTTTTTTTCAATAAAAAAATTTAAGTTTAAATCTTATTTTGGTCCTAAAACTTTGAATAATGTTCTATTTCGATTCGTAAATCTTTAAAAATGTTCGTTTTAGTCCCTAAACTTTGAAAATTGTATTATTTTGGTCCCTAAACTTTTAAAAGATGCTTATCTTAGTCCTAATATATTAAGATTTTGTTAACCTTTTAACAAAATATCAAGGTGACTTGTATTTTTTGATGACTAGGCTACCATATAAGTTAGCTAAGCTAAAACAAATCTAAAGTTTCAATTTTGAAGGTGGTAAAGTAGGAGAATTTAAAAGACATTTTTAGTTAAAAATTTTGGTCGATTAGTATTTTGGTGTGTAGATTGTTGGCATTTTACTTCATCTTCATCTTCATCTTGCTCAATATACAACTACAGCCTAGTCATCCAAAAATACATTCTCCTTCACATTTTTGTTGAAAAGTTAACATAATTTTAATAATAGAGACTAAAATAATCATCTTGTAAAAGTTTAAAGACTAAAACGAATGTTTTGAAAGTTTAGGAACTAAAATAGAAAATGATTCAAGTTTAGGGACTAAAATAGTATTTAAATAAAAAATTTATTAATGATTATATCACAAATAACTGTTTTTAATAAAACACAGAACCAATATAGTATTTTTTTTAATATTTTTTTTTCGTAATGCATGTGCTTATAAAGTGAAATCACTTAAATTTAAAATTTGATAAGGTGAAATGTTAATTATAATAATTTTTCCTAATAAAGAATGTGTTTTTTAGTTGAGTTTCTAGATTTTTGTATTTGATCAAATGTCGTTACACCTTAAATTTGATGAAAACTTTTATTATTTTTATTTATTTAGTTATATCTTTTAACTAATTATTTTAAAGCAAATTAGTAAATTTAACTATTAATTAAATTTCAAATAATAATTTATTTTTAATAACATATTTCTATTTATTTAATTTATGCTATAATGTGTGCATGTGCGTGTATACGTGTCTGCGTGTGATATTTATTTGTGAAACTAATTTTTCGAAACAAGTTGTATTTGATTTTTTGAAATTGGTATTTTTAAAAACTTATTATATAAAAAATATACCTCACGTATGTTAATGTATCTCATTCCAATTGGGTATTTAGGAAGAGAAAAAAATAAATAAACTTTTATTTTTAAACTTATCAAGTTATATTTTGTTTACCTTCAATTTCTGTGCGTGCGTGCGCGCACGCGCACGTGTGCGTGTGCGTTTTCAATAGGTAAATACATCAAAATATTTACAAATATAACAAAATGTAATTATCTAATAGACTACAATTTGTATCTATTTGTATGATGATAGATACAGATAGTAGTCTATCGTGATCTATCACATAAATTGTGATATTTTGTTAATATTTGTAAATATTTTCGGCCGTTTTATCATTTAAAATAATTTTTCTTAATTATATAATTTTTTATTTAGTTTTTTTTGGGTTAAAATTAATATTTGAACTAATAGCAATTAAACTAATTGAACTGTAATCTTAATTATTAAATCAACGTAATAATAATGACAATAATAAATAAATTGAAAATTGTTGATGCAATTAACACGAATTATGGTTTGTCTGTTATAGACAATTTAATATTGCATACACACACAAAAAAAATCGTTGTTTATTAATAATACATTCGAGTAAAGGGACAAAGAATATAATTATCTTGAATAAAGGTTTATTTAGAATCCACTAAAAGTTTAAAAGGGTAAAATAGTCTTAAAATATTTTGTTTAGAAATCCTTGTTTATAGATATAAATATAGATACATTTACTATAAATATAAATATAAATATAAATATAACTATATTTACTAAAAATATAAATATATATCTGATAACACTAAAATTGTGCTATCTGGATCCACTTAATTCGAGATTGTCCTATGATTTATGTGTTTATTTTTCTAGTTTGTAGATATCGAGCACTCAAGAGGTAGAATCGAGTATTTGAATTTGAACGAGGTTAATTCGAAGTAAATTGGATGTAATTTGAGCATCTGGACTTCAAAGGATGAAAAAATGACAAAATTGCCCTTGTGTCGCAGCGTTGCAACCCTATTGTTACGCTTGCTTGCTACGCTAGAAGGTAAAACATGTGCATGTAGGGCAACGTCACGACACTTGCCTTACACTCAAAGGCAATGCTGAGGATGCAGACCAGTGTTGCAATGTTGTCATCAACTTTGCGACACTGTGAACTTCAAAGGTGCGACGCTACAAATGAGAACGTTGTAATGCTGTATCCAGCATTGCAATGCTGCGGCTACAACTATAAAATTGTTGTTTAGCCGCGTAGGTCAAGATCACGATTTCTGACAATTCCATCCGACCCCTATTTCGACTTCTCTCCACTTTTATTCTATTTTTAGTTTGGGAATATATAAAGACAATACCTTGGCGTTTTCCATGTCGATTATAGGCAAAGGTACTCGATTGTGCTTGGGTATTTAGGATTTTTCACCTATTTGATGTATTTGTGAGATTTTGAACTAGCATTTTTGTTTTCAAATTCGATTCTGTTTTGAATGCTTATGATTATTTCATTGGACGTTTGGGAATGTAGTAATTATTGTTTTTGTATTGGAATTGGATATGTGACATGTAATCTTTTGTTAATCTATTAGAAGTAATAGGTCAGGGTAGCTTGCAATCACCTAGATGAGCATTGTTCTAACCAACTTAGGATCAAATCAACCGAATGTTTAATTAAAGTTGTTCCTTGTTAAATGTTCAAGCTAACTTTGCCTTACTACTTATTACATTTAGGTCAATTTAAATTTGTATGTTGTTCATCGATTTATATTGGTCTAACTAGTTGATCAGGGCGGATTAACTGGTTGTCCAAATAATTCGGTTAGGTAAAATTAATTGCATGTCTCTAGTAATAAGCGTTTCAACCTTCACTTATTCAAATATTCCTTAAAATGAAGGGTAACGACTCTAATTATAGAGATTTTCCATGGGCCTTACATGGGGTTAGGCCAAGTTACTTTTGGGACCAAAGATTAGGCTTGGACCTGAAAAGTTGGGCTTGGACCCCGTTTTATCTTTGACCCAAATTTCCATTATGAACTTGAATTGGGCTTAACTTTGGACCCGAATGATTTTAATTACTCAGCTCGATCTAATTTATGTTTCCAGACCCAATAAACTTCTAAATTTATTGATGGTAGTTAAACTTAACCGTTGAATTTGATCAGTCTATCGTTGTGATCAAATGGCCAAAAAGAAGACATGTGACATTGTTTAGTTTGTGATTATTTACTCGTCTTCATATTGTAATTTAGGGACATCAATTCTTAATTGCCATAAATTTGATACAATTGACTTTGTGATGATGTGAAAAAATTTAATTGGCCAAGATTTCGTCTCCATAGTTATTATTATTTTTTTTAACAAAAAATACTTCTCACCCATTTGAAGACCGTTGAAGAAGACAACTTCAAAATTCTTACAAAGTCTGACACATGAAATAGTTGTCATGGAAGGTTATAAATTTGATTTATTTACTCAATTTTATGATTTTTTTTAAATGAAAATTCAACTCAACGGCTTAATCTTTTGTCTTTTTTGTGCTATAAACGTGTGGATGGTAAAGATTTGTACCTCAAAGCTTAAGAAAAAGAGAGCAAAAATACCTTAACTATGTTCATGTTCACGACCTACAATTGAATTTTTATTTAGAGAAACTTTAGTATATAGTAGGTTTTGAGCTTTGGTAAACTCTAAATTTAATCGCAATTTTGACAAAACATGTGCCTAAGACATACTTTGTTTCATCTGTATTCTCAGTTTGTCTTCACTGGATTTTGATAATTAACAAATATACATTTACATATATAGTGTGATAATAATATGAAGATTTACCTTTACGAAGATATGAGGTTTTAACTATCATTTTTCATGGTTTTTTCTTAAAATTTGAAAAAACTTTTCTAAATATGTTTCTCTTAATTTCTTATAATTGCTTTGTAATTTCTTTTTATATTTGTTGAATTTTATCTTGAAATTTTTTATTTCTCACATTTTCATATATTCTTCCAAGATTTTTCCTCAAAATTTTCAAAATCTATTTTGAAAACCCATTTTTGATGTTTTGTTATGAAATTGATAATCAAATAAGGCAAGAAAAAATGTAAATGGTAAAGAAATTGATATAAAGATTTATGTGGTTTGCTAACATCGTGTTAGTTGTGTCCATGTGTAGAGGAAGAGAGTAGTTTAGTATTAGAGAGAAAGGTCTTACATATATATTGCAAGAACATCTTTACGAGTAGAAGGATTATATATTGCAAACTCTTCTAAACTCTAGGATCAAACTCGTAAATAATACATAAAAGAATACAAATTCAATTTTGAAGGTCGTGTGCTTGGTTATTCAAAGCACATTCAAGACACTAAAAAAATAAAAAATCTTAAAAATGTTTATCGCAGACGTTCTTTTTATCTTTAAATGGTTTTATTTTAAAGTTCATATTTTGTCATTCTCATTTTTTCATTCTACAAATTACATTCCTCACTGCATTTGAATCCGTTATTTTGTTGGAGGGGGATGGGCTCCTTAATTATAAAAAGGTCTCTTTTGTTTTTAGACATCTCAAACAACCAAAAAAAACTTTAAGTTTATGTATGCTAATTAAATTTCTTCTTTTACTTTTTCTAATTTGAGAGTGAGAAAAATAAAAGGGGTGTGAGTAAGACTAAAGCTTTAAAGAGAGTGGTCTTATAGTTGGGGTCGGGGAGAGATCTCTGTGTGATTGGAGAGAGATCTCTGTGTGATTGTAGTAATTTTTCACATAATAGAATTTTTTCTGGTCCGCCGTTTTCCTCCGAGTTTGAGTTTTCTACATAAATTCTTGTGTTTTCAGTTTTACTGCCTACTTTTAATTTCTTTGTTATTTTTCTACTTATTTCCTATAGTAGAAGTGGGAGGTCTTTTCCCAACAAGTGGTATCAAAGAGTCAGGATTGTAGTTTCTTGAATTTGTAAGTATGCTATGTAGTTTCATCATTGTCTGATCTTTGATATCAGAAAAAAATTCTTGAAATGAACTGCAGTATTGTGAATAGTATGAGTTGTTCACTATTTTCTAATTTGCTAGGAAAAGAAACAGATAGTAGATATGCCAAGCTTTATGAGTTTAGTAAAGTTTGATGTGGAGAAATTTGATGGAAGGATCAACTTTGGCTTGTGGCAAGTGCTAGTCAAGGATGTGCTAATGCAAGCTAGGTTATATAAGAATTTGAAGGGAAGACTAGACAGTGGTGCTTCTAAAGAATGGAGTGGTGATGGTGTTAGACATATTTAAATAATAATATGTTTAATTAAAGTATGGGCTATGTATGTGGATTAATAATTTATCACATTGGATTATTTTATTAGATTGGGCATATGTGATCTAATTAATTAAGGCCCTAGATTCCTAATTAAGTATGGACTTAATGGGTAGAAGCCCATTCCTAGTTAATTAAGGTTTAATGGAAACCCTAATTGAACTAGTATATAAAGAGACCTTAGGCTATGGTCCCTGATATACCAAAGCAATAAGCCCTCAGTCTTTCTTGAATCCCATCAAGAGAGAGATACCACTTAGGACATTTGGAGCTTTGGTTGAGGAAGACAATAGCCGCCACTTAGTCATCATCAATCTTTCAATGGAATCCGGTATGTATATATTCTTGACAATTTAACATGAATGATTCTAGGGTTTATCTATTCAATATAGATATAAAGTATTTATGCTATCAGATGGTGGTCCATAAGAGTCCAGCGGAGGTTCTAAAAAGTCTAGTATGAGTGATGAAGATTGGTTGGAGATGGATTTGAGAGCTGCAAGTGCAATCAAACTAAATTTATCTAAAAATGTTCTTGCAAATATGCATGTACTTTCGACAACCAAAGAGCTTTGGGAAAAGCTTGAAGCAATGTATCAAACAAAAAAATCTTAAATCGATTGTACCTGAAGGAGCTGTTTCACACAATGAATGATGGAAGGTACGAAAATCACAAATCGTATAGGTATTCTCAATGGCATCACTTCTGAGTTGAAGATGATAGGAGTGAAGATAGAAGATAAAGATAGGCACTCCAATTGATCTGGTCACTTCCTCCTTATGGATACATGGAACCAATCTTGATGTATGAGAGAGAAACTTTAGATTTTGCTCAGGTTACTATTAAACTTCTATCAGAGGAAAAAAGACTAAGGAGTGAAGTTCACAAGAAAGTTCAATAATGGTAGCTAGCAAATGGAAGAAGGAAGAGTTCATGTAGAAAAATATTCGATGAGAATGTTGACAGTCTGGATACATGAAGAAGGATTGTCCTAATAGATCAAGTTTGTCAAAAGACTCTAGGACGGCCTTTCTTGCCAGGGGACACAGTAGCTCCCTCTGAAGAAAACAAAAATCATCCTTGTGGTATGACCACTTTACCATTATAGATGATGTGATGTTAGCAGTTTCACAGGTTTGCACACGAGGCATTAACTTGGTGGTTATGCAAGGTGTGTGGTGGAAGTTATGTCGATGGCTGAAAGACTTTCAGGTGAGTCAAGTAGGCGGAAGTTGCATCATATATTTCAACAAGGTTTATCAACATATGATGAAAAAGAAAATTCTTAGAAGATGGTATTCCAAGTGGTCTACTCTTTTACGATTGAGTGATTTATAATTATGTGACTTAAGAATTATGATTGTCGGAGAAGACAATGGATTTTTTAGATGATGTGGATTCTTCAAACATCTTGCCAAGGTGGAATTTGTTGAGCTTTTGGCACATCAGTTATTTTGATGGAGGGATGGGCTCCATAGTTATAAAAGGAGCCCATGTCATTTGTTTTTAGATATCCCAATTAGCAAAAAAAACTTTAAACTTATGTATGCTAATTAAATTCTCTCTTTGCTTTTTCTACTTTGAGAGTGGAAAAAAGAAAAATGGTATGAGTAGAAAAAAACTTTGAAGAGAGTGATCTTAATTGGGGTCGGGAGAGAGATCTCTATGTGATTGTAGTAATTTTTCACATAGTAGAATTTTTTATAGTTCGTGGTTTTTCTTCGAGTTGGAGTTTTTCACGTAAATTCTTGCATTTTCAATTTTACTGCTTACTTTTAATTTCTTTGTTATTTTTCTGCTTATTTCTTGTGGTAGAAGTGAGAGATCTTTTTCCAACACTCACTTCCTAACTTTGTTTTTTTCTCACATTCAAAGCTTTGTTTTTCTAAATGGTATAGAAAGCTTTTTTTCCCTTTTTTTTTTTTTTATTTAAATAAGAACTCTCTGTCATAAAGATTTCTTATCTATTATTTTTTTTTTCATTACCAAGATTTTTTCTAAAAGTTTCAAAAACTATTCTTTCATAACTCTTTCCTCTATTTTTCTCTCACTACCTAAAGCCTTTCCAAAGTGTTTATCTCTGTGTGGCTTCCTTTTGTCTCCAAAGGTTTTTGTCCTCAAAATTTTTATCTCACTTCCTAGTTTTTTTTTTTTTTTTTTTCTATATGCTTTGTAAGCTCTTATTGTTTTTCTAATACGACGTTAAACTTTCAATTTTTCTATAATAGAAACATGAATAAAAATGGTTGAATAAGCAAATGACATATTAAACTAAGAATTGAAAGGTCAAAGATTTGTTGGACATATTTTAAAGTGTAAGAACCTATTAAACTTAAAATTAAAAATTTAATAATATATTAAAAACTTCTTAGAGTTCCACAAACTATTTGACATAAATGTAAAATTTTTTATATAAATTTGTAATGAAACATTATTTTTAATATAAATTGGGGAAAAAACTTATCATATATTACACGTTTAAAATATTTATTAATATAGCAAATGTTAACTGGTCAAGCTATTACTTTTTTAAAAATTCCAAATTTACCCTCTTTTTTTCCTTTATTAACTTTCATTTTTTACATTTTTGTGTTCATTCTTTTCACGGTTTGGCGTCTTCGTTTCAGTCTTGATGTGAAATAGTACGATGAATTCCAATTCGTGAAGTTCTCTGATTCAGACTCTCCGTGATACTATGACCAATTCCAATTCGTGAGTTCATTTTCCTTTTCTCTATTGCATCTTGATTGTGAGTTTATTTTCTTTCAGCGTTCTATTTTTTTTTTTTCAATTTTGTCTTTCATTTTTTTTTTTTTTTTGATTTCTTCACCTCATTTACTCTTTTCTTTCACTTTTTCTTAAGAACCTAATGATTTCTTCAGCTCACTCTAAATAGAGTAGATTGTAAAGGAAGTTTGTTGTGCTTTCATGAATAAGCTTTCTTCATTGCATTGTTCACTTTTTCTTTGATATTTTGAATTTTGATCGATTAATTAAGTTAGGGCTTTCATTATTCACTATTTTCTTTAATTATTTTGAGGTTTGTGTTCTTTACTCTTTTCTTTGATATTGTATAATATTTCTAGAAACATATCTATTTTGATGTTTGATATTACGACTACCTTATCTTTTTGTTTATCATTTATGATTTTATGCAATTTTCACTATATTAACTTAGAGTTTAGAAGCTACTGTCATCAATCGAAAGATATCAGTTGGCTATCATTGACTCTGACTATCACTGATAGAATATATGTGGCTGCTATTATTTTTTATGTGTTTATTGTTTCTCATTGATATCCGTCGAAAGACATGTCTAGTTATAGACTGGTACCAATGATAGTGATAGATTTATATTGCTTTTGATAGATGTCATAACCTATTGATATTATTATTCAAGAGTTTTTGTTTTACTTTTGCATGAATTTTAAAACATTGTTATTCCAATAGTTGTTTTTTATAGTGAAATATTGAATGAAAAACATTTTTATGTGAGAGCATCTCGTTACAAGCGCAGTGGTTTGTGGATGCTTAGAAAGTTTATTGATATTCATGATTGTTGTATAACAAGTGTTCAAACTTCTCATAGGCAAGCTTCCTCCTTAATAGCTGAATATTTGAAAAAGAATTTTATATTTAGTTCTTCTCATACCTTAACTCCTAGTGATATTGTAAATAAAGATCGTAAGGAATTTGGAGTAATTATTAGCTATTATAAAGCATGGAGGGAAAAAGAGCAAGTAATGAAGTCTTTGAAAGGCGATACACGCGAATCATATGTTCTGATTCCAAAGTTTTTGCTAAAGTTAGAAGAAAGGAATCCAGGTTTATTTTTTTTGTTTCCAACTTATTAACGGTTTGTACGTATGATCTATCAATGATAGCTTCTATCATTGGTAGGAGTATATCGCTGATAACTTCCATCACAAATAACATGAAAATGATAGAAGCTATTGGTGATAGACTCCAACCAGTGATAGAAGCTCTATCATTGATAGACATCAATCAATTATATACCTTTTGTAATTTTGCTTTTTTATTTTCATGTTTATCTTATTTTAAGTACATGCACTGCCTATGAAGCTGACATAAATAGGCATTTTAAGTATTGTTATATGGCTATTGGAGCGTCAATTGATGGTTGGAAGCATTGTAGACCTAATATATCCGTTGATGGCACGTTCTTGAAATGTAAATATGCTAGGACTCTTTTGACGACTTCAACAATTGATGATAACAGTCAGACTTTTTCTATTGCATTTAGTATTGTTGACTCTGGAAATGATGCATCATGGAGATGGGTTTTTGAGAATCTAAGGATAAGTTTTGGTGAACGAGAAGGATTAATCATTATTTTCGATTGACATTTAGCATTCCAAAAGGTGTTATCAATGTTTTTCCAACTGTTGAGTATTGTGTTTGTCTACGACACCTTTTGCAAAATATGAAGTTAACTTATAAGGATTCTTTGATTGATGACATATATTATAGTTGTGTGAAAGCTTATACAATTGATAAATTTGAGTTTTATATGAAATAGGTGGAATCGATATATCCTACTATTCGGGAATATCTCATTAAGTTGATTTTGAAAAGTGGGCACATGCATATTCTAGGATAAAAGGTGCATATTCTAGGACAAAAGGTAAAATATGATGACTACGAATATTTCAGAGTACTTGAATAATATGTTGAAAGAGCCTAGGGAGTTCCCTGTTGATTGAGTTGCGAGAGCAACATAATTAGTCAAGAAGCTTCAAGGTACAAAATTTTCCATTAGCGTAGAAGATATCACTAATTTCAATTTACTAGTGATAGCTTCTGTCATTGATAATATGTTATCAGTGATAAAAGCAATCACTGATAGCTTGAAATTACTGAATAGAAATTACTACTATCAACACATAATCAAACACAGTACAATAAAGTTCACATAATCAACTCTTTTTTAGAAAGAAAAGCTATCACATTGACCAAAATGTGTAAATTAAACAATGAATAAAATACCTAAAAGAGATGGAGAATGCATGTAGCCCTAATTTGAAGGAAATCAATGAACTATCAACAACATGTCAACAACTACCAACAATATATCAACAAATATCAATAGATATCATTTTAGGAAGAATATCGAAATTATTACTGTCAACAGAAGAAGAACGATGCCCTACGGTTTCAAAGGATTGCTATCAGTGAAGAAGAGACGAAAAAACGAGGAAGAAGAGATGAAGATATGAAGAAGAATAGATGTATCTTTTGAATGTTGGAGCGAAATCGAAGGGAGTAAGAAGAATCGCACAGTCGTAACGAAAATTGAAGGAAGAACGCTTGCTATCGATGATGACTGATTTATCTTCCCCGATTTGAAATGGGATGGCTTGAAAATGGGTCAAACCATGGAAGAAGGATGGTTGTCGTGAAATAGGATTTCTCTTCAAAATGGGTCAGACCATGATGTCCATTCTTTTCTTTTTAGCCTCTTGGGCCTAAATCTGCATTATATAAACTTTATATTTGCAATTAGTTTTCTTTTATTATATAAACTTCAATATTTATGGTATAACGACTATCTATGCAAGCTGCCTTTATATTTATTATGAGATTGGTTGAGAGTGATGATATTAATTATGTTTTATTTTATAAATAAATAAGGTTAGCATGATATTTAGGACCCGTTTGGATTGACTTTAAGAAAAAATGTTTTTCAAAAAAATCATTTTTATTTAAATATTTTTGACAAAATAGTTGAAAATACACTTGAAAAACTATTTTGAATAGTTAGCAAATACTCTTCAAATAGTTACCAAATATACTTAAAAAAATGACTTATTTTTTAAATTAAACACTTGAAAATGCATTCTACATACACTTGAAGAATGTTTCCTCTTTCAAATTTCAATTTTCACTTTAGTTCTCCTTTTCCTCTATCATACCAAGCGTTATAAATTTAATATATACTTAATGCCCTAGGGATACTCTTACTGGAGACCCTCATTTGGCAATTGAAATTAAGAATGCTAGTATAATCAACAGAAATTACCTAAATTAAGATATTCAAATTTAATTTAATTTTATCATGTATTTTTTTTCTTTCAAGATTCTTCAATTTTTTTTTTTTAATCCATGTACTATTAAGTAACTTTTTTTTTCCTTTTTCTATCTGGTTGTTTAATCAAAATTTCTACACAGTCCTACTTCTATAATAATAAATTTCTTAGAAATTTTATTTGTGTGAGAAAATTTTCTAAACAGGGAGATATTAGTAAGTTTTCAAAATAACATGTTTGAAAATGCAGAGATTAAAGAGATAAAAAGTTAGATGGTTAACATAGATATAAAAGATAAGATGTTATATTTGCAAATATAGACTAAAGTGAGAAACAAAAAAAAAACCTAAAAATACATAAGCTGAAACAAAGTAAGAAAAAAGTTGGGAGATTTTCAAAAATAAAAAAAATTTGGGAAACTATTTACACACAGTATTAAACTTTAATCATTTTAGACTTTTATCCGTTTCTATCACTGATAGACACTATGATAGGCTTCTATCACTTATAAACACTTTGTGAAATAGGTTATCAGTGTTCATCACTGTTTTTTTTTTACTATTTTATAAATAGTTTGACATTTTTTTCTATCGTTGAAAATTTTTCAAAAATTTGAAAATAAACTTTGGTGGAATCTGTGATGCATCTATCTATTGTGCAGCTCGAGAAGCACACAAAGTATTGTAAATATAACTCCTACCAAACAATTAGACAAATCATGAAAAATTGGCCCGATAATTTTTCTTTTTTAATAGAAAAAGTAGTAGGCCCAAATAGAAATATTGCCAAAGAGGAAAAAGGCATGCGCACTTACACCCACAATAATTGCTATAAAAGGGAACAAAATTGCTCCAAGTGAAGATCAATACGATAAGTTGAAAGCAGAAAAACGAGGTAATAAAAATATGTCTCTAAAATGGGTGGTTGTGGTAGCAATTGCAGTGGTGCTTCTCACCGCTCAGTCTCCAGCCGAGGCTCACCGGTCAGTGCTAACCCAACCTGATCCTTATTACCCTAATAAGGAAACGGAGGTGTTTAAGGGGCATGGCCCTGGTGTCAAGACCGATCCTACCCATGGCCATGGAAGAGGATGCAAAAAATATACAAATTGCAGGCCACCCATGTCCGACTGAGGGTGTCTCTCTGTGTTGAGATTGGCCACGCTGTTGGGAACAACTAAATAAAAGTTATGCAAAAAAGCCTATATATCGGCTGCTCCCCAGTGTTATGGTCCCTTAATATTGTAATGTAATGTTAGTGTTGAAGTTGGTGTCTTTCTCTCTGTAAAATAGTTGGTTGTTGTGAGATCTAATATCTATATATATTTACATCCTCATGGATTTTGACCTTTTTTGTTAATTCTAGCACCATGTCTAGCTTTAACTCCTGACTTCTGTCTTCCTTTATACTAAAGGCTAAAAAATGTCTCGAGGAAGAAGGGTCCAAGATGAATGGGCCTAGTGTGTGAGAGGCGAGGTTGGCTAGGAAAACCCTTGAGCTAACCAAGCCTAGAACCAACTAGCCCTACTAGTATCAACCATGTCTAAGTAGCCATGAGCCATGAGCCAAGAAAGCCCTTGGTGGACCAACCACTAAAGAGATCAGGATTAAGTGGTCCAACCGTTTGAGCAGACGTCGAGGGACCGGTTCACACTTGGCTCGTCCACTCTGCTAGGAATAAATCGAGAAAATCTAGTTCAAAATCTCACATAAATAGAAAGAATAGACTTCCTTGGAGATAAGTTCACAAAACCCAAATCACATTATGACACATAAAAATTCAAGTCTAACTTGGGTATCATATCATTGTCTGTGGTGCTCAACATATCATATCAATGTACAGTCTCCTTATTTTGCAGATGTTCCTCTTCCATAAAATTATACTTGAGATCATACGATTTTGCATATCAACAAGAAGATATTGCACAAATAGTTTGCCATAAGTTGCATCAATATTTTTCCATGTGGATTACACATATTCCAAATTCGTGATGCAAATTTCGGAATAAACTAAGAAGATGACCAGGTCACTGTGGTTCATTCTAATTAATGTCAGTCTATACTATCAACTACGATTGATATGCAATGTAAAGTCAAACAGTATTTTATATAGATTTTGTCAAGTCAATATCACATTATTTTCTCTTTGAAATTCATAGATCTAAAGCATTCAAATATCTTTTTCTAAAAGTACAATATGGATGAGAGATTTTTTAAAAATGGATACATGGGTTAGGGGGTGCACCAGAACATCTCCACCAAGGGGACAACTTGTTAGCATCCTCATCATCTCCCAAAAGATATATCATTAAGCACAAAAGAAAGATTACAAAAGTTCTCAAAGGCTAGAGATAAACCCAAATACAACGATTAAAAATTATAAATTACAAAATGTTTAAGATTAATGGCAATCATTGATAGGCTATAATCTTTGAAGAGTTTATTTCTATTAGATCAACATCCAGACAACGAGCATATATCCTCCCAAAGGTGCTTTTGTACTGACCTTGAAAAGTATGGCTATTGCATTCTGTCCAAAGAGTCCATAATATGGTTGTAGTGGTGTTAAAGATAATGGTCTCTCTAGTGGAAGTATTTCTCATTAAGCCAAGGTCTTCACAAAGCTCCGTAATGACAATGTATGAATATGTGCTCCATAGTTTCATTGTGATTTTTGCAAAGGGGACACCAATTTGGATTTAGTGATTGGTTGGAAAGTTTTTTTTTTTTTTCTAAGAACATCGACAATGTTTAATCGTTGGTGGAAGAGAGTCCAAAGAAAAAACTTACATTTTTTTGGAATGTAGGCCTTCCATATATCCTTAATCATAATTGTATTTGTCTGGGAATTGATGTTGCTACTTTGATTGGAAAAGTTATCTTTGATGGTTGATACCTTGAAAATATTGTTGTTGCTAAGCTTCGAAATGGGTATGTCCCAACCATTTTTTGCATAAGGATTTGGTAGGTGACTTTTAATATAATTCCACTATCGTACCTCTCTCTCCCGGAGGGGTCTTATTGATTTAAAGTCCAACTCCAACGTTTCTTCCTTCCACGCCTCCTTGACGGTGCCATTTGGTATATTGGATAATGCAAACCATCGAGGGAAATTCTCAACAAATGGGCTTGTTTTGTTCCCCCCTCCAAAACGATATATTTTCATGACTAGTAACCTTCCAAGAGTTCTTTGCATTCAACCAGTCGATACATTTGACGACGGAGCTCCATGTGGATTTCGAGCTACTGTATTTTCCAACCGTGCGGATTTCACTAGTGTATGTCTGTGTATATTTAACCAAAATTAATCTCTCCCATAAGAGGTTGTTTTCATTGTAAAACTGCCAGAGCCATTTCCTAAGTAAAGCAAAGTTGGTGTCCTCCATTTTGTATATGTCGAGTGCACCTTTATCTTTTGGAGTTGTGACAATTGACCATCTGACTAATGAGAATTGTAGCCTCTAATATTCTCTTTCCATAAATAGTTTCTCCACTGGCTTCTCAATATTTCTATAAACATATTTCGGGGCTTTGAAAAATGATAGCATGTATGTTAGTAGCCTTGTGAAGGTAGATTGCATGAAAGTAAGCCTGCCCTCTTTGGATAAATATGAGTATTTCCAATTATTCAGCTTATTTTGTATTTTTTTTTCAGATATTATCTCTCAGAAAGAAGCAGTCTGTGGCTTACCTCCCAGTGGAGCTCTCAAATAATTGATTGGTAAGAACTTTTTCTTGATACCTCATCTGTTTGCTACCTCATCGGCACAACTACTGTTAACGTTGATGGCCGATATAGTATATTTCTCTAAGTTTATGTTTAGACTTGTAGCCATCTCAAATGTCTTGATATTGTTAAAGATGTTCCCCAAATATTCATTATTGTCTTCTACAAAAATTAATGTCATCTGCAAAAAGTAAGTGAGTGATATAGCAGTTATCTGATACGTAGACTCCTCTGGTTTCCCTTTTTGTTCAAAAGTCTATATTAGTCAACTGATATAATCCACTAAAATGACAAAAATAAATGGGAAAGAGGGTCACCTTGTCATATATCTCTGGTAGGTTTGATGCGATCTTGGGGTTTTCTATTGATAAGGATGGAATATTGCACACCATCCTCTCCATTTTAAAAGGTAGCAATTTTTAAGGAACATGTAGTCAATAAATTAATAACTAATTTTGTCAAAGGCCTTTTCAATATCCAGCTTAATCACAAAGTCTTTGTCTTTTTTTGTTATCCAGTAATCAATAGCTTCATTAGCCATCAAAATGGCGTTAGTGATCTGGCTCTCTTTAACAAAGGCCAACTGATTTTCAGCAATAGTATATGAGAGTGTTTGTTTGAGTTTGGCTACAAGAGTCGTGGCAATGACTTTGTATAAAGATGTAGTGAAGCTGATAGGTCTGTAGCCCAAGGCTTTGTTACACTTTATTTTCTTGACAATAAGAGCAATGTAGGAGTCATTAACATTGTTGTTCACTACATTGTTTTGAAAAAAATCCTGGAACACTTCTACAAAAATCAACTTTGACAACGTTGCAAGATTTTTAAAGAAATTACATAGTGAAACCATCGAGCCCAAGGGCTTTGTTGTTGCCAATTGAAAGTAAAGCACTGTGTATTTCATTTTCACTGAAGGGAGAATAGAGTTGCTATCTTTAAATATCATTTATGGGAGACCAATCAAAGTTATCAATGACCCACTGTTCGTTATCATCCCCCATATAGATATTATTAAAGTGATTATAGAACACTTTCTCAGTCGTCTCATTTGTGGTGCAGTTGGTGCCATTATCATCTAATACATCTATAATATAGCTCATTCTCTGTCTAGCTTTGCAAATTTTGTTGAAAAAAGCGGAGTTTTCATCGCCTTCAAGAAGCCACTACTTTTTATATCTTTGGGCCCAATATTGTGTTTATCTATTAGCCTCTGCATTTAGATAAACTTTAAGATAGTTCTTTAGAGGATATCCAGCTCACTGAGTTGTTGGTTGCATTGAAGGAGGTATATACAATCAATCTCTTTGGTCCAAGCTCTCTTATCTTCTTCAGTTGCAGTTTGTTACCTATTCTGTCAATTTTTTATGTTTTGGGATAATTGTTGGAGCCGCCTGATGAAAGAGTATCATGGGTATCCATTCTGATTGGTATTAGTCCATCAATCTGTTATGTTCTTGTTGAAATTATGTGCTTCCAAGTTAATGTTGTTGAAACGAAAAGGGCTAGGACCCCAAGTCAACTGCACTGCTTCAAGCACAATAGGAAAATGATCTAAGGTGGTACGAGACAACACTCTAGAGTAATGTGTATGATATTTAGCTTCCCACTGAGATGTATATAAAAATCTATCCAGCCTGGATAAAAAAATTTGAGTTCTCAAGTTGGACCATATGTGAAGAAAATCGGACATGAGGATTTCAATGAGCAGTGAAATGATCGTTCCAAATTCCATTCGTATTTGAACATACACATTTACGATCGCGAAATGGAAACATATAGGCTATGCACAATACAAAATTACAGCATGCTTTGAATAAGATCAACGGAAAAATTAACATACTTTTGAAGACTCATCTTCAAACACCCTCGATCACGAACGCTCGTACAATCAGCAAGATTGAAAACTCGAACACTCAAACACTATGACCACAACATAACACGATCACGGCAATCACGAACACAGTGAACTCCAAGACCACGAACACAGTGAACGACCTCCAAAAACCTCGAACTATGTCGAGTTGAGTACGACACCACCTCAATGGCTACCTTGGTATTCTCGGTGTGAGAATCCAAAAGTGTGGGCTCTGTGTGGATTTGGTTAGAGGACGAGACCGAAGGAAGAAAAATCGTATAAAAAATTGAGCAAGTGGGAGATGACAAGGTCTATTGTATAGACGATGCCCAATCATTTAGAAGAAGCTCCATGATCGTTAGCAAAAGCTTCGTGATCATTTAGCTATTAGCCAACTGAGTGAACTATCGTGTAGTGTCAATCCACGATCGTATAGTCTCTCTTCAGCTATCATTTAGTGAATCTAATCCACTTGACAACCTTTCTGTGACAACTTGTCGAGAATAGAAACTCTCATACAATCATACTAAATTTAGGAGAACATTTTTCTTTTTATCTCACAGTTACTATGAAACCACCAATAACCTCCTACTCAATTGGTTATTAGAGAAAAAGAGATAATTATCTAATAATTAATATTATTATAAATTATCGAAAATAGCATTTTACCCTAGGGGTATTTTAGTATTTTATGTACCCTAGGGCTTCCCATTGTTTATTTATTTGACCTATTCTCTTGTACTTTGTGTATTAAGCCAATAATAAAAATAAGTCCCAATCGTGATTTTTTCTACCTATTCCAGGGTTTTCCACATAAATTGTGTGTTTGTTTCTCGTTTCCTTTTTTCATCATGGTATCAGAGCAAGGTGACGAAACCCTAGCCGACATCGACAAGATTCAACCACAGCCTTCAACAGTCATCGTGTGTATCAGTGGGGTGTGAACGTCGATATCACAGTAACCGTCCAAGCAGCTGTCGAGCGTTACCTCCAAGCCGCACTCCCTCACCTTATTCAGCTGTCATTTATGTCCAGTAGCCGGTCAAAGGAAGCCAACCGAGCCGTCTACCTCAGATTAGAGCGTCGAGTAGTAGTTAGAGCCATCCAATCATCGAAGCCTAGTCGATCAGAGTCGCTCCCTAGCTGTTCATGCCAAGCCCAGCTGATGCATAGTACCCATAAGTCGTGGCTGGATACCCTTGATCGCATTCTTCCCCTGCGCAAGCCCTAGCCAATGGAAAGTTTCAGACGAATTCGACATCGTTCATTCAGTCACAGTCGTTCCTTTACTCATAGCCTGCAATCGCGGGTTCATCCAGTCGAGCTGAGCCAAGCAACCCACTAGTCTGAGGTCCTTTGGTCGCAGCCTCGTTTAGCCGTGCTGATTTTGGCCATTCTTTCCCTTCGACTCCTTCAATGATGTTGGATGCTCAGGGTTGGGATCTTTCTGCTGATTTTTTCCAATCAAGGATGGGACAGGGGGTTGATGAACAGAAGAGTTCAGTCGCACCTTGCAGCAGCGGAGTGACTCAATGCCCTAGCGAAATTCGGCGTCGTTTTCCTATCTAAAACGGAAAGTAGCAAACTTTGGAATGGTTCTTGGCACAAATCCTCAACCAGAACTTTACTATGAGAATCCGATAAACTCTTTCTCTGTTTTACCCAATATGAATTATTTGTCTTGTTCGATGGGCAATTCTGCAGGGTTCATCTTTGGAGAAAAGTTTAATGGCTAGAATTATTTTTTCTTGTCACAATCAATCATAATGGCACTGGAAGGGAAGCATAAGTTTGAGTACTTGACGGGAGAGATACCAAAATCCCAAGCGGGTGATCTGCAGGAACATATTTGGAAAGGAGAAGACTCCTTGTTATGATCAGTTCTTGTTAACAGTATGGAAACCCAGATTGGTAGACCATTACTGTATGCTACAACCGCCAAAGATATTTGGGATGCTGTGCAGAAGCAGGTCCACGAATGCAATAAAGGGACTATGCATGTATCCTCGTATTTTAATAAACTATCCCTGTTGTGACAAGAGATGGATCTTTGTCCGGAAATAGTTTAAAAGTGTGCACAAGATGGGGTGCAGTACTTGAAGATTGAAGAAGCTGATCGAGTTTATGACTTCTTAGCAGGTTTGAACTCCAAATTTGATGTCGTTTGAAGTCAAATATTATGCCAACTGCCTATTCCCTCTCTTATGGAAGTGTGTTCAGAAATACGGCTGGAAGAGGACAGGTCGAGTGCTATGAATAACCCTGTTAGCACGTCAACTGAGGCTGTAGCCTTTGCTACATCTTCCTGTTCTAATAGCAATAAGAAACCCACTTCTATCTGTGAGCACTGCAAAAAGTCATGGCATACAAACGACCAGTGTTGGAAAATACATGGACGACCGCCAAACAATAAATGTTGCCAGTAACATGACAAATCAAACCCTGGACATGCCCTTCTGAGTGACTCGATGAATGAGAATCCTCAGCACCAATCCCCAACAGACGATAAGACCAACCTGAGTACAGTTGGGGTCAGTGCCATCGCCCAGTCAGGTACTGTTCAGTCTTTTAGCCTTATTAGTATTAACGGTAAAAAAAACTCTGGATTGTTGACTCAGGGGCTATAGATCATCTTACTAGCTCATCTAATCAATTTGTGTCATATTGTCTGAGTGCTAGTAATGAATGGATTAGAATCGTAGATGGGTCATTTGCCCCTGTTGCAGGGAAATGATATTTGTCTCTGTTTAAGGGTTTGGTACTGCGTGATGTCTTGCATGTTCCTAAGATATCATATAATTTATTATCTATCAGTAAAATTACAAGAGATCTGAGTTGTTAGGCAGATTTTTCATCCGACTCTGTTGTTTTTCAGGATCTGAGCTCGGAGACGACAATTGGCACTACCTGGCACGATAAGGGGCTCTACTTCCTAACCGATGATGCTTCCTCTAGGAATGATTATAGGACTAGTCTCGTTTCTTTAAATTTATCTACTTCTGAGAATGTTTTTTTGTTATGGCATTATCGATTAGGACATTCAAAGTTTCAATACATGAAATATTTGTTTCCTCACTTATATCTTCTTTACACTGTGATGTTTGTATTCGTGCCAAACAGAGTCGTGTCTTCTTTCACTCTCAGCCCTACAAACCGTCCAGACCCTTCGCCTTAGTTCATAGTGATATCTGGGGTCCCTCATCAACTACTACCTCCACAGGGAAACACTGGTTTGTCACCTTTGTAGACGATCGCACTTGGCTTACTTGGGTCTTTCTTCTCACTAATAAGTCTGAGGTGTCGTCTAGATTCCAGCAATTCTATACTATTGACTTTCGATTTGGAAATGAAAATGAAAGAGGAAGAGACAAATTTTGATTTTCTTACTCATTCTTCTCTTATTTCTAGGCCGAGGGATGTGAAATTCCACAAAGGGTGGGAAACTATGTGTGCTCAGGATTATGGAAACCCAATTTAATGCAAAGATTGGTAGACAATGGGCGGGAATTCTTTAACACCTCTTTCCGGGACTTCCTCAACTCTAAAGGAATTCTCCACCAAAGTTCGTGTGCGTACACTCTCTAGCAAAATAGGGTCGCCGAAAGGAAAAATCGCCATTTGGTGAAGTCAGTCGTTCCTTAATGCTATCCACATCCCTCCCATCTTACTTATGGAGGGATGCTATTCTTACTGCCGCTTACTTAATCAACCAAACGCCCTCTCGAGTCCTCAACTTTCAAAATTCGTTAGTTTGTTTCAAAGAGTCATACCCAACTACTCGTTTAATCTCTGATGTTCTGCTTCGGGTATTTGGCTGTGTTGTCAGTGTTCATTCTCATGGTGCAAACCACACGAAATTCACCCCCCGTGCTAAAAAAATGTGTCTTTGTTAGGTATCCGTCCATCAACGTAGGTATAAATGTTACCACCCGTCATCTTGCAAATATTTTGTTTCCATAGATATCCTCTTTCCTGATGATGAACTATTCTTTCCCCTTAACCATCTTCAGGGGGTGATCTCTAATGAAGAGGCTAACTGGTTCATGTATGTAGTTCCCTTAGAGTCATATCCAATTCCAGAACATGTTGGCCTTGTCCTTTCTACCAACCAAGTCCTATGGATAACATACTATAGGAAGAATCTCAGGAAGGACAGCGCCACTTGTCGCATATCCAACTTCGGTCCATGAGTCAGACCCATCATCAGATATGTGTATTCCTAAAATTAATGATATTGATACTTGTGCTGAGATTAACAGTTGCAGAAAGGAAAAAGGAGGAAAAGGTGCTGACAGCACTACCATGGCAGATAGAGAGACAACTGCGAATAGTGATTAGGAAACAGTTCTGGAAAATGAGAATGATACTAGAGATGATGATATGAAGGGGATCTCTGAAGGTGAAACCCAGATGAGGAAACTATCGATCATAGTGGAAAACTTAACAGTATGGAAGAGCATGATGCATCCCTCGATCTCCTGATAGCCTTGAGAAAAGGCACTTGATCATGTACGAAGTACCCTATGCATAGTTACATGACATGCAGTAACCTGTCACCTGAGTTCAAGGCCTTTACCACCAGTCTAGATACAGGGATGGTATCGAGTAGCATACAGGTTGTAATGGAAACTCTTGAATGGAAGGCTGCCGTTATGGAGGAGATGAGGTGTCTTGAGAAAAACGGAATGTGGGATCAGGTGACCCTACCCAAAGGGCACAAGGCAGTTGGGTGCAAATGGGTGTTTATTATAAAGTATAAGCTGATGGAACAATTGACCGATACAAGACCAGGTTGGTTGCCAAAGGATTTACTCAAACCTTTGGTGTGGATTACTCTGAGACATTCTCTCTCGTAGCTAAGCTTAATACTATCCGGGTATTACTGTCAGTTGCAGTGAACAAAGATTGGCCTCTGCATCAACTGGATGTAAAGAATGCATATCTCAATGGGGAACTTGAAGAGGGAGTCTACATGAGTCCTCCTCCTGGATTTTAGGATCAGTTCAAACACTGGGTATGCCAACAAGAATATGGGTTGAAACAGTCTCCGAAGGCCTAGTTTAACAGATTTACCGCCTTTGTCAAAGGATAAGAATATACCCTAGGGCACTCAGATCACACACTGTTTACAAAGAAGTCAACTTTAGGGAAGGTTGCAGTTCTTATTGTGTATGTCGACAATATTGTGCTTTTTGGTGAAGATGATGATGAAATTATGAGAGTTAAAGCAAAGTTGGGCAAAGAATTCGAGATTAAAGACCCTGCAAGTGAAATTATTTCCTCAGAATGGAAGTAGCTCGATCAAAGGATGGGATTTTAGTGTCCCAAAGGAAATATACTATTGACCTACTAAAAGAAACAAGAATGACTGGGTGCAAAAATGTTGACACCCCAGTCGAATATAATTCAAAGCTTAGTAATATAGGTAACAGTGTCCATGTCAACAAAGAAAGGTATCAGCGGTTAGTTGGGAATTTGATCTACTTATCTCACACGAGACTTGATATATCCTACACAGTTAGTATTATCAATAAGTTTATGCAGGCTCCTTATGATGAACACATGAAAGAAGTTGAATGCATCCTATGATATTTGAAGGGAACACGTGGTAAGGGTTTAATGTTCAAGAAGTCTGATAAACGTTGAGTTGAAACTTACACTGATTCTGATTGGGCAGGGTCTGTTGTTGATAGAAAGTCAACATATGAGTATTGCACATTTGTCTGGGGTAATCTAGTTACTTGGCAATGCAAGAAACAAGGAGTTATAGTCAGAAGTAGCACTGAGGTTGGGTATCGGGCCATGAGTTTAGGGATATGTGAAGAAATTTGGTTTATGAAAGTGTTGTTAAATCTTCATCAAGGTAGCGAGCTCCCAAAGAAACTTTTTTGCGACAATAAGGCAACAATAAGTATTACAAATAATCCAAGTCAGCATGACAATACAAAACACATTGAGATTGATAGACATTTCATCAAGGAAAGACTAAACAATAAAAGTATAAGCATTCCTTATGTTCCCTTAAATCAGCAAGTTGCAGATGTACTCACAAAGGGGTTGCTCAGATTAAGCTTTGATTATTGTGTCAGCAAGTTGGACCTTATTGATATTTATGCCCAAACTTGAGGAGGAGTGTTGAAAATAGCATTTTACCCTAGAGGTGTTTTAGTATTTTATGTACTCTAGGGCTTCCCATTGTCTTTTTATTTGGCCTATTCTCTTGTACTTTGTGTATCAAACCAATAATAAAAAATAAGTCTCTATCGTGGTTTTTTTCTCCCTTTTCTAGGGGTTTCCACGTAAACTGTGTGTTTGTTTCTCGTTTCCTTTTTTCATCTTAAATATATATGATAACTAAGTTACCATAGTATATTTATAACCTATAGTTTTAATATTTCATCTCATGAAACATATAAACCATGACTCTTCTTCTATTTCATGGTACTTAATGTATATCTCATTACATTAATCCTCCAATTGATGTATCTCATACATCACCCCGAACATATCATATATAATCTAATTTCCTCTTGTCAATCTGAACATTTCAAATCAACACCAAGAACTAATTCTCATCTCGAATCCATTGAGCTACTAATGGGACCTTATGGACCTATAGCTTGAAGCTCCAACGATACGTGAATAACTGACTAAACTCTTTAATCACAGGATCCACAATCCGTTAACTGTCAGGCACTCCATTAAAGACCAACAGTTGAACTCTTCTTACTACAGATATATTATGTATCCATATCAACCAATCAATAGTGCGATAACCGTTCATAGATCGCTCGTAAGTACAGCTCGACCAATAACCATATTGCCCCTATAGTTACATCTAACTCCTTAAGTACCACTGATCCCTCTAATGATCATAAGTCATAGTCCTACTATGACTGAGTCCTCCCTTCCAAAGAGAAGCTATGACCACTATGTTCAAGCCCCAGAATTAGCCCTTAAAGAAGCAATCTATCTACTTATTCTTGCTTCGGGGAAGGAGTGAATTCCATCTTGTGTAACTAAGTTTCCAGCTCCCAAATCAGACAAGTCCCTAAAAAGGTAGGCATGTTGAGTTAGCAATCTGGCCACTCTCACCCATACTAATCAAAGGACTTCCTTAAAAGGCAGAAGTTCCCGAAACACTCAGGATTGAGGTCATGTCACCTATGGTCATATAGGAGAGATGTAAGTCTCCAGTACCAACGACGTTATATACATAGACTAGTCATCTTGTGGTTTGGTTTTATACAAACTCTTTGTATAGGACACCCCCGCTCGCATGTCTCCACATGAATGGTCAGGATCTACCATCTGTAGTAGTTCACAACACTTGAATACCTCTACAAAGCGGGTCGTATCCTTAGTGTCACTAGGATCACGTATCCCTCCTTAATGCTTATACTATAGACTTATTTAAGTTATCACTTAAGGTATGATCTACTTGAATATCTCATATACATGCTTTGTTTATTGGATATGAGTAACTGCCAAATAAAATAACTCTTATTTTATTCATAACAATGTGAATAGATTACAAACTACGAGATTCTAGGAGAATTAGGACACCAACCCCAACAATATGTACTTGCCATTTAGCAAAGGGGCACCGAGTAAGATTATGTCTGCTAATGAAATTATTGAATTTCCTTCTGCTATATTTAGTAAGGTTTGTAGATGATGTTTCACTAGCCCATCAAATAACATTAAAATCTCCCACGATAAGCCAATTTGGTGCACAAATAGGCTTTAGATCATCGAGTTCATCCCATAATCTGTTTCTCTCTTTACACTTAGCAGGGTCATGTATAACTGTAATCCACCAGCTGAAACCATCAATAAAGCTACATTAGTAAAAATGGAAAAATGTTTTTAAATGTAACTTGTAATTGTGCGACTGAGATCATCGCACATTAGCAAAATACCACCAAATTTGCCTTTTTCTTTTAAACTCAACCTTTCTATTCTTATAGAACTCGATAAAGATTTTATCAATTTTTTTGTGACATAATTGAGCTTAGTTTCATAAAAAAGAACAAAGTCGGGGCAACAACTAGAAATATTCTGTTTTATTAAGGCTCTTTTGGAGGGAGAGCCTAACCCTTTTAGATTCCATATAAGAACTTTCATAGATTACTTGTATTCCCCTATGGCATCAAGTTTTCCTATCTTCATTAGTCTGTTTCTGAAAATTTGTGTTGTTCATCGGAGAAACCTTATCTATTGCATCAGGCACTTTGAGATTGCTTCCTTAGTTAAATCACAAGTTCTATTTTGAATTACTCCTCTCTTCCTCGTTTCCTCTTATTCTTTTCTTGTTCTGGTGTCTTCAACAGAGCATTGGTGCTGCTTTCCATAATTTCATATTGTTGGAGAAGGTCGGGTATCTGTGGCAAAAGTCGTATTTGGGCTAGACATCATTGATGATGTTGACATTCAACTTGCGAAAGCAATTAGGATTTTAAGCACTCTAATTCCATCATTTTAGCTAAGAAACATGCAAGTTCAAAACATTTGAGAAAATAGGATTTTGGTATTATACCTTTGTTGACCTCTTCAATCCTTCAAATTCCAGCTTGAATCTCCTCTCCAGAGCAAGTTGTAGACCACCATTTGATCTTCCTTACTATTCTTTAACCTTAGATTGGATGGTGGGATCTAAAATGAGAATGAATATTGAGGGAATTTTGGTGAGGTTTTCTGGGTTTGGTGTCCTTAGTACTTGAGAATCATTGAGAGAACAATTCTCTCAACAAAATCAAATTGCACGATCTTTTACTTGCTGAAAAACCTTTTATTTTAAAAGATTTGAAAATGCAATCAAATCGTATTAGAAGTTGACACCAAAGCTCAACAATTTGAGTAGAATTAGGGGTGTTCCAAGTAGAGGAAAAATGGGAAAAACCCACTTAACCCCATTTTAACTTTTTAATTGAATTTCCTTTAAAATTCAATTTAATATGAATTTTCAAAAAAATCAAATTTCAAAATGAAACTCAATACTAATTCAATAATTAATATTATAATAAAATTCATTAAAAAAAATTAATTATAATAAGTAATTTTAAATAAATTTGATTTTAAATAAGTAATTAAACAATTTAATTGATTAAATTAATTTAATATCAAATATTAAATTAATAAAAACCAGTTCCTAACATGAATCCCTATTCATGTAATTAATATTTTAAATCATATTTATACATTCTCCAACTCTTTAATTTCGTCTAATTCGATAATTAAATGTTAAATTATATCACATATAATTAATAATTCCCGTATTTTGAATTCGAACGTTTCAGATTCTTTCATCTCACTATTCTAAGGTTTAGTCCATTTATAAACTAGCAGGAACCTACAGATCAGGGGCTCCAACGATTCGAGATTAATCGGCTAAATTGTTTAACCTAATTGACCAACATTTGTTAACTACCGGGTCAGTCCACTAAAGCCCAATAGTTGTACTCCCCTCACTATAGATATATTCTTATCCACTCGATATAACCATAATTAGTAAGTCATCATTTCATAGGTTGTTCGTAATAATGACTGGATCAAAAGTTGTTTTACCCTTAAGATTACATCTTGATCCTTAAATCCCACTGATCCTCCAACGAACAATTGATTTGTCATCCAATCACCAATCCAAGTCCCTCTCGGGCCAACGAGAGTGTGAGGCCCCTTGTTCAAGACCCGAAGGAAGCCCCTAAGGGAACAACCTTTCTACTATCCCTAAAAGCAGGTAGGAATGAATCTTGCACCCTATATCTCCAGTTATCTACTTGATCATACCCCTGAAATGAGGGGCTTATTGAGCCCGTGCTGTTCAGTCAACCCTCAACCATGCAAATCTAAGGATAATCTCGAATAAACAGAAGTTCATAGTTCGCTCAGGATCAAGGTCCAGTTACCTAGGTCATCACTTTGAAATAGTCAGTCTTATACAGTAAACAATGTTATAAAGTAAGAGTGACTTATTTCTCAGTTCGGTCTTATACAAACTCTTTGCGCAGAACGCCCCACTCACATGTCTCCACATGAACGATCCAAGATCACATCATTTGTACTAAGTACAAAGTGGGCCACATCCAATAGTTGCCTCAGAACAAGGTACCCAGTCTTATCCATAAACTATTTTGGCTACCTACTCGAATTTGATCCACTCTTATGTCTCCACAAGTTCAAGTATTCATGTAATAGCCGTGGATCTTAGTTTATTGGGTTTAGTTTCTTTCTAAAATGAAATCAACAATCATCGCGTCTATATTGATAACAGAATAGTTTATTCTTTTCAAACCACGAGGTTTAGAACATAAAACCCAACAATCATGGCATCTGAGAAGCCCATTTATGATATTGGGGAAATAAGGCCCAAATCAAGAATAAATGATATTTATGGTTCGTATCGGCCACTCGTGTAAGGCTTAACTCCTCGGGCTACTTCATTTTTCTTAGATGTTGATGGGCTTTTGGCCCTATATATCATTTTCTTTATCTTCCTTCTTTGGTAGGCCTTTGGCCCATATGGGCTTCTTTTTTTTTTTTTTTTTTTTTTTCATCATTTGGGTTGAAGCTATATCAAGATTATAATAATAGGTTTTATTTTGAGGGAAAAAAAAACTTTTCTCTTTACTGTATCAGGGTTATAATAATAGGTTTTATTTTCTCTTTATGCAACATATTTCTTAGTCTATTACATATACTCACTTACATATATTAGATGTTAGTTGAACTATGCTCGTTTTGGTATAAAGCATCAAATATCTAACATAAACTTAGGTTTGAAAAACTTATTTATTTGCACTTTTCAAACACATAGACTCTTACACTGTCTTTCCAATCTCAGGCTTTAACCAATTTAAATTTTGTGAGGCAAACATTGATCACTTATAGTACACACATTCTATATACAATAATAATATTTAAACTAAAAAATAAAGCAGATGGTATAGTAAGACTTATAAATTGAAATAACCAAAACACTAATATATTCCGAAAGCGTCAATAAGTAGTTGAGGTACACTGTTAATAAGCATTGTCTCGAAGACAATTATTTGCTCTGCACGGGTTGCAAGCAGACTATTACAATCTTCATAATAGGAATCAATGACTAATTCTAGTAGAACTGCAACCTTGAACTACTCGGATCTAGTAGAACTCTTGGAGACTTGCTCTCAACTCAACTCGAGATCAAAAGAAAGAAAGAAAAGGAGAGAACTATTCAAATTGAAATGAGATACTACAAATGAAGAAATAAGTTGCTATTTATAGGCTTAAAGATTCTAACCATGAATTTAATATTCATAATTAAATCCATATATATATTTTTTCAATATTCAAGAATGTTTCACTTTCTTTTAGTACATTATAAATATTCAATAACTTGTATCTAGTGCACAACCTAGAATTTAATGAATGACAGTTAATAGTGTGTAGAATGTGCTACAGATGTGGTTGGTGAGAGTTTGAGACTATTCTTTTATGGAAAAGATACAAAAAAAGATACAAAAGGGAGGTTTAGAAAAGTTTTTCAATTTAAAGTTAAAAAGGAAGTGTCGATTAGAGTTACAAAAGATAGTGAATTTAGATACTAGAGAGTTTGTAATTCCTATCAAGTATGAAATTTTAAAAAGACTCGACAACCAGATCACAATTGTTAAAGTTGATGTGCAAGCACTTGCTATAACAACAGGATAATAACAACAAGTAAATTAAATAAAAAGGCACAAAAAGATTGGTAGCCAAATTCGATGATAAATCACCTACATTTGGGGGCATCGTGCCTAGAAAAGATAATTCACTAATATTGAAGAGTCAAGCTTTTACAACGGAGTACTGTAACGATGTTTACAGTGACACACGTAGAATCTAACTCAATAATCACTTATAAGTCCTAATGAGAAGGAGTCTCACATCTAGGGGGAGCCTAGGTAATTATTGAGTTACGCTCTACATGTGTCACTGTAAATGTCATTACTTTACAGATAAGTACTCCATTGTAAAAGCTTGACTCTTCAATATTAGTTAATTATCTTTTCTAGACACACTACGTCAAACGTAGGTGATTTATAACGGTGATTTCCCACAACAAATATATCAAACAAAGACAGTATTCAATTGCATTGTAACAAACGACCAACACACAAAGCACAAAATGACTAAAATTAATGTAGAATCAGTAACCCTAATAATGCAAGGACTTCCAAATATCAGCCTATTGGGATTGGTGTCCTAATTCTCTAGGAGTCTCGTAGTTTGTAAACTTTGTACATATTGTTATTAATAAAATAAGAGTTATTTTATTTTCATTTACTCATATACAATAAACAAAGATCCGTGGTTTTTGTATGTAAAATTAAGCATGTATATGAGATATACAATTTGATCATGCCTTAAATAATAACCTAAAATGTCTGTAGTATAAGGATAAAGGAGGGATACCTTATCCTTGTGACACTACGAGTACGGCTCGCTTTGTAGAGATTTACAAATGTTGTGATATACTACAGATGGTCTGATCTTGACAATTCATGTGAAGACATGCGAGCGGGGGTGTCCTATACAAATAGTTTGTATAAGATCGGACCACGAGATGATTAGTCTCTTTATATAACGCCATTGATAATTGAGACTTACATCTCACCTTAAATAACCATAGGTGACATGACCTTAATCCTGAGTGTTTTGGGAATTCTTGCCTTTGAAGGAAGTTCTTTGGTTAGTATGGGTGAGAGTGGCCAGATTCTGAACTCAACAAGCCTACCTTTTTGGGGATTTGTCTGATTGGGAAGATGGGAACTTAGTTACACTAGACAGAATTCACTCCTTCCCCGAAGCAAGAGTAAGTAGATAGATTGCTCCCTTAAGGGCTGATTCTAGGTCTTGAACTTAGTGGCCACATCCTCTCTTTGGAAGAAAGGATCTAGTCATATTAGGACTATGACTTATTGTTCATTAGAGGAATCAATAGTACTTAAGGAGTTAGATGTAACTATAGAGGCAAAACGGTAAATTAGCCCATATGTACTTACGAGCGATCTGTGAAGGGTTATTGCACCGTTGATTGGTTGATATGGACACAAAAATATATTTGTAGTAAGAAGAGAGCAGCTACCGGTCTTTAGTGGAGTGTCCGACAGTTAACAAATGGTGGATCTCGTGACTAAAGAGTTTAGCCAATTATTTATGTACCATTGGAACTTCAAGCTACAAGTCCATAAGGTCCCCTTGGTAGCTCAATGGATTCAAGTTGAGAATCATTTCTTGGGGTTAGTTTGCAGTGTTTAAATTAACAAGAGGAAATTCAATTATATATGATATAATTGGTGTGATGTATGAGGTACATCAAGTGGAGGATTAATGTAAATATGATTTATATTAAGTACCATAAAAATAGAAAAAGGACTATGGTTTATATATTTCATGAGATGAAATATTAAAACTATAGGTTATAAATATAATATGGTAAGTTGGGTATCATATTTATGTATAATATATTAATTATATGATAATTAATTCTTTTTCTCTAATAACCGATCGAGTGGGAGGTTATTGGTGGTTTTATGGTAACTGGAAGATAGAAAGAAAATTTATTTTCCTAATTTTAGAAAGTTACTTCATTCGGAAAGTTACTCACGCAAAAGCCATCAAGTGAAAGTGTTTCACTAAGCGATAAACGTTTAGGGTCTAAACGATCATGGACCTTTGACTATACGATAGTTCATCAGCTGATCGTAGCTAAACGATCGTGTACCTTTGTCTATGTAATAGGCTGCCATTTACTAAACGATCGAGCACATTGTCTAGACGATAGACTGTGTTACCTCCCACTTGCTCGATTGTCTACACGATCATTGTTATCCTGTCTCTTCCTCAAACCAAGATCATACAGAGCCCATAACTCCTGGATTCTCACACCGAGAATACCAAGGTAACCATTGTGGTGGTGTCCCCACTCACTTCGTGAATCGAGTGGGAATCAATTGATTTCGTGGAGGCTATTTATTATGTTCGTGTTGGTGATCATGTTGTTTCGGTCATTGTGTTTGAGAGTTGCTTTCCTTGGACGCATTGGATTGTTCGAAGGAGTTTGAATAATGGTTCTTCAAAGGTATGCATACTTTACCCTTTGATACCCTCTTAAAGCATGCTGTAATTTCTTGTTGTGGATGACTTGTTAGTTTTCTTTCATGTACTGTAATTTTTTGTGTTCAACTCGAATGGAATTTGGAACGATCCTTTCGCTGCTCATGAAAATCCTCATGTCTGATTTCCTTCAATTTGTATTAGAGCCAGGTTGTTTTGATATTCCAAATTTTAATTCTGTTTTGAACTTCTTTTAAAGTAGTGGTGGGTTTTTAAGTTTTTTGCATTGCGTTTAAGGATTAAATGTGTTTGTGGATGTGTTGATGAATGTTTACGGGTTAATTTCTTTTGTTTAAAACTTTCTTTCGATTACAAAGTGTTAATTTAAGTGCCTCTATGTTTTTGGGCATAGTTAACAAGCAATCGAGTCTGTAATTCAAAGTGTTTGAGTTTGTTGAGTCATTCGTGATGAAGTTTCGAAGCATGAAGATGCGATTCTCATCGAAGAAGAAGACCAAGGTTTGGTCGTATCATGTAGCCTAAGGTAAACGATCGTTGAGATTTGGCTAAACAATCGTGTAGAAAAATTCTACGCGATAGTGTAGAAAAGTTCTGCGTGATCGTGTAGTATTTACTAAATGATGGGGGAAAGAGTTTACTCTATCGCGTAGCTTTGGTTGTTTGATCGTGTGGACGCTGGAGGTAAATGATCATATAGAGCATTTGATGCTCATCGTTTAATAAAAGGCGCGCACACTAAACGATCGTATAGTTAGCATGCTTCATCGCATAGTCACTGACTACACGATCATGCAGTGTATGATACCTCACACTTTCTTAGCAATCTTTTAGATGATTGTGCTTCACCGCATCGTTGTGGTTTAGTCAATCGTTTAAGGCTTGCGTTGCAAGATGCGCGTTACAGGATCGTGTGCCTTCATGCTTCATCGAATAGTAAAAGGTACACAATCGTTTCTAAATGATTGTTTAAGCTTAAGAAGCGTTAGTAAACAGCTGAGTGAAGCGTTTACTCTTTCATGTAGACGATCACAAGGATTTATTAAACGATCAAGGAGACACATTTCTTCGATAAAACGGTTCAAGACCTGGTTCTCTTGTTTGAACTGGAGACTCGTTGTTATTTGTAATAGTAGCTTTGGTTTTGAGGATTTGAGGCTAATTATCCCGGTTCATTAACTTTTTGTTTTATGTACATAAGATGTATGTTGGTTTATATGCCATAGTGTATGACATATAGATTTAAAACCCACCTTAGGTTATGCAATTATCCATGCATCATATATTATAAGTATAATAATATAGTTTTTGGCATAATGAAATTACAAGAGGGCATGCGCATGTATCATGAAATATAAGAGTTATATTTATGCATGAAGTAAGTATATTCATGCATCATTTTTATATTATAAGCATTATAGTATAAGGGTGAATGGAAGCATGTTTGCTTTGTTCATTGCTTTGTTGTATAAGTGTTATATAAAAGTAGAAATGCATGGACCATGATACTTAGGCTAATTTATAAGCGTTATAAATGCCTTGTATGTATAGCTTAGCATTGTGATTGGTTTTGGTTGTTTCCTGTTATAAGCGTTATAATGAAAATTAGAACTAAAATCGATAAGAAAGAGTTGCATGCGAAGTTAGGCGATCTCATGTTTTAAAAGCGTTTTAAAATTGGATTGAGATAGACCTAAGTTCAAGGTTCTAATAGGATTAGATACTTAAGTTTAATCTTTTGAATTGGTTTAATAGGATTAAATTGATTGGCATAAAAGATTAAATTTGCATTAAATCTATCTATAAGGGACATTTTGTCTAAGATGAGCTTTGTCTAGGCTGGGATACTTAAGCTGATGGAAATGAAACACCCCTACCTGGGAACCTACCTAGAAAGGTGAATTAGATAGATTTTCTGTAAACATGCTACAGTTGATCAAAGATTTCGTTAAAGAGTTTAATGAATGATGATCAAAAGTTGTTTCAACTTTCCAAGTAAATGTTACTCTTGGGAAAACCTAAAAAGTCACTTAGTTCAAATTCCTGGCCGTGTTTTTTCTAAGTAAACTAAACTCTAGGTTATAAAATACTCAGTGGGATGAAGAGATATATATGATATGTCAATGTTTCCATTCACGTTTATCCTTGAATGTTCATGCTGTGAGATTCATTCTTGGTATCGTGGTGCCCTGGGAGCATCCCCTTTCGGATGGTGTTTGTATGAGTCAATATCAAGGTGGACGGAGAGAGTATTTATAGTAAGTGGTGAAGAGTGTGTGTCAACATGTCCTGTGATCTCCTTCATTGGTTCGCACCATGAGATCATTCTTGCACTCCTGCGTGTCGTCTTGGGAGCGTCCCTCTTCGGATGGGTTTTGTGTAGTTGGTCAATATCCAGGTGAACTCCATAAATGGATAGGGTCACTTTAGTTTTTATCCCAATCAAAGTTTTTCCCTTCGGATTGGCTGCTTGGGTCGGAACTCTAGGGCCTAAAATGATGGTTCACACTTATGGAAAATTATTAAGGAAATTAATGATTTCTTGACCAAGTCAATGATGGCTAGTTGTTATAGGAATAAGAGTTGTTCTGGTACTAATGGCTGGTTGAGAATGTCTCAGTTCAGAGGAGGAATAAATTGACCACCCTTTGGTGGCTTTTGTCCTAAATTTTGGAAGTGTCATTGCGAAACTAGATGCCACACGGGGTTCATTTCAGTGTTGCAAAACTGTATTGGATGTTGTTATGTTTTTCAATGAGTATTTGCTTAAAACCTAATGTAGGTCAATATGTTTCTTTTTCAGCAACATGAATGCTTTTCCATTAAATGCCTTTAGTTTGATCGATTACATATAGTGTAAAGAGTCTGTTAAAACATATTTCATGGTAAATGACCTCGAGTTTTTCATGATTGAGGAGTGTTCTCAAGTCTCATTCCTTGATGCATCGCGAAGTGTTCGTAATGCATATGAGGTATAGATGAAGGCTAATTCATTGGCCTGACTTCACATCTTGGCTGGCATACCTGATGCTTTGGCAAAAAGGGTTGAGAATATGGTCATTGCAAGTGAGATCATGAACTTGTTGCAAGAATTGTTTGAACACCAGTTCTCACTTTTCAAGCACAAAGGGATGAAGGACAAAGAAGAAACCAGTAGTGTCAATCCCCAAGTTAACCTCTAGTTAGAGAAAGCAAGTGTTGCTGACTCTGATGCAGTTCATCGACGAGACATGTTCTCTGAAATGGAACTTGGAGCTTATTTGGGTTCTGATATTGATCCTTTAGAGCCAAAAGTGGAGGAAGTCTAAAGACAGTAAATGTGATTTATTTATCTTGGAGACGTGTTTGGTAGAGAATGATGATTCTGCCTGGATCCTTGATTCAGGTGCTACTAACCATGTTAATTCTTTTTACCAAGGATTTAGTTCGTGGCAAACGTTGCCACAGGGAGAGTTGACTCTTTGAGTCGGTACTGGTGAGGTTTTTTTAGCTATTGTTATAGGCAGGCTGAAGTTATTTTTGGACAAGAAACATTACCTGTTACTAGATAATGTTTTTGTAGTTCCTCATATCAAGAGGAACTTAATCTCGGTTTCTTGTCTCATTGAACAAGGTTTTATCGTCTTCTTTTCTGAGAGTAAGTGTTTATTTTCAAAAATGGTATGGAGATTGGTTTTGGTTCAATGGAAAATAACTTGTATGTACTTAGACCATTAGTCATAAAAACATTGCTTAATACTGAAATGTTCAGTACGACGACAACAACAAAAAGACCAAAGGTTTCTCCTAAGGAAAATGACCATCTATGGCATGTACGGTTAGGTCACATCAACCTCAATAGAATTTAGCAGTTGGTGAAATGTGAACTTCTAAAGAGTTTAGAAGAAAACTCTGTGCCGGTGTGTGAATCATGCCTTGAAGGCAAGCTGACCAAATAACCTTTTCCTGGAAAAGGTTATTGAGCCAAGAAAACCTTGGATCTTATACATTCAGACCTCTATGGTCCGATGAATATTCGAGCTCAAGGTGAGTATGAATATTTCATCTATTTCATAAATGATTATTCAAGGTATCGGTATCTATACCTAATGTAACTTAAGTTTGAAGCTCTTGACAAGTTCAAAGAGTATAAGGCTAAAGTTGAAAACTTATTAGGTAAGAAGATAAAAACACTACGATCTGATCGTGATGGAGAGTATATGGACCTCGAATTCCAAAACTATATGATAGAACATGGAATCACGTCCCAACTCTCGGCCTCAAGTACATCTCAACAGAATGGTGTATCAAAAAAAAGAAACAGAACCTTGTTGGACATGGTTCAGTCTATGATGAGTTATGCTCATCTTCCAGACTCGTTTTTGGGATTTTCATTGGAGACTGCATGTTACATTTTGAACAACATTCCCTTGAAAAGTGTTTCTGAAACACCTTTTGAGTTGTGGAGAGGCCATAAAGGTAGTTTACGCGACTTCATGATTTGGGGATGTCCGACCTATGTGCTTGTGGCTAACTCAAAGAAGTTAAAACCACATTTGAAAGTTTGCCTCTTTGTAGGCTACCCCAGGGAAATGAGGGGTGGATACTTCTATGATCCAAGTGAGAATAAAGTGTTCGTGTCAACAAATGCTATCTTTTTGGAAGAAAACCACATCAGTGATCATAAACCACGAAGCAAGCTTGTTTTACATGAGATTTCTAGTGAGACTACTTAGGGTTCAACAAGAGTTGTTGAACAGACTGATAGATCAACAAGAGTTGTTGATGTCAGTTCATCTAGTCAACCATCTAAAGGGTTGAGACTACCTCGACATAGTGGGGGGGTTATAAACCTACCAGAATGCTACAATGGTTTGATTGAAGCCCAAAACATCATTTTTTATGATGGGTTCGAGGATCCATTGTCCTTTAAGCAAGCAATGGAGGATGTTGACAAAGGTGAGTGGATTAAAGCCATGAACCAGGAGATGGAGTCTATGTACTTCAATAATATCTGGGAACTTGTGGATCAGCCTGATGAGGTAAAACCTATAGGGTGTAAGTGGATCTATAAGAGAAAACGAGGTGTAGATGGAAAGGTGCAAACCTTTAAGGCTAGACTCGTGGAAAAGGGTTATACCCAGGTTGAGGGAGTGGACTATGAGGAAACTTTCTCAGTTGTTGTCATGTTGAAGTCTATTAGGTTACTCCTTTCCAAAGCCACATTTTATGATTATAAGATATGAAAAATGGACGTTAAGATTGCCTTTCTGAATGGTAATCTTAAGAAGACCATCTACATGGCTGAAGCATAGGGGTTCATTGTTCCAGATCAAAACCAAAGAGTTTGCAAGCTTAATAGGTTCATTTATGGGTTGAAACAAGCGTCTTGATCGTGGAACACTAGATTTGACAGTGTGGTCAAATCGTTTCCTGTACTGTATGTAGATGATATCCTATTCATTAGGAATGATGTAAGTTTTCTGACTGATGTTAAAAAGTGGCTTGCCGCCTAATTTCACATGAAAGATTTGGGAGAGGCGCAATATGTTCTAGGGGTCGAGATTATTTTGGATCATAAGAACAAAAGATTGGCCTTGTCTCGAGTATCATAAATTGATCAAATGTTGATCAGGCACAGGATGCAATATTCCAAGAGGGGTTTATTACCCTTCAGGCATAGAATTGTTTTATCTAAGGATTTCATATGCTTCGGCCGTTGGAAGCTTAATGTATGCAATGTTATGTACTAGACCTGACATTTACTATGTAGTAGGGATTATTAGTTGTTATCAATCTAATCCAGGATTAGATCACTGGACGACGGTCAAAACGATGCTTAAGTATCTTTGGAGAACAAAGAACTACATGCTCGTGGATGAAGATAAAGATTTGATCCTTATAGCATACACAGACTCTGACTTTTAGATTCATAAAGATTCTAAAAAATCGACATCAGGATCAATGTTCACTCTGAATGGAGGGCTATAGTTTGGCGAAACATTAAGCAAAGATACATCGTGGACTTCACTATGGAAGCCAAATACGTAGCTGCTTGTGAAGCAACTAAGGAGGCTGTTTGGTTGAGGAGAGGCTATTTGGCTGAGGAAATTACTTACAAATTTGGAAGTTGTTCCGAATATGTCTTTGCCGATTACTCTCTATTGTGATAACAGCGGGGTTGTTCCGAATATGTCTTTGTTTCGAAGATCACATTGGACCACAATGTTGCTGATCCGTTTACAAAGACTTTCATGGCTAAAGTATTCGAGGGTCATCTGAAGATTTTAGTTCTAGAGGACATGCAACATCTTGTCTAGGGCAAGTGGGAGATGATACTAGAGGTATAAAATATGCCCTAGTTTATTATATATTGTACTTGCTTTTTTATGTATTATACATTAGTCTCACGAGGCATTAGGACAAGTGGGAGATTGTTGGGATTGGTATCCTAATTCTCCCGGAGTCTCGTAGTTTGTAAACTTTGTACACATTTTTATGAATAAAATAAGAGTTATTTTATTTTCATTTACTGATATCCAATAAACAAAAATCCATGGTTATTGTATGTAAACTTAATCATGTATAGGAGGTATACAAGTAGATCATGCCTTAAGTAATAAACTAAAAGATCTGTAGTATAAGGATAAAAGAGGGATACCTTATTCTGGTGACACTATAGATACGACTCGCTTTGTAGAGGTTTACAATTATTGTAAACTTCTACAGATGGTCTAATCCTGACCATTCATGTTGAGACATGCGAGCGGGAGTGTCCTATACAAAGAGTTTGTATAAGACCAGATCACGATATGATTAGTCTTTTTATATAACGCCATTGATACTTGAGACTTACATCTCACTTATAACAACCATAAGTGACCTGACCTCAATCCTAAGTGTTTTGGAAACTCCTGCCTTTGAGGCGGTCCTTTGATTAGTATGGGTGAGAGTGGCAAGATTGGCAACTCAACAAGCCTATTTTTTTTGGAGATTTGTCTGATTAGGGAGCTGGGAACTCAATTACACAAGACGGAATTCACTCCTTCCCCAAAGTAGGGGTAAGTAGATAGATTGCTCCCTTAAGGGTTGATTCTGTGTCTTTAACATAGTTTCCATATCCTCTATTCTGAAGAGAGGACTCAGTCATAGTAGAACTATGACTTATGTTCATTAGAGAAATCAGTGGTACTTAAGGAGTTAGATGTAACTACAGAGCCAAAATAGTGAATTGACCCAGCTGTACTTACGAGTGATTTGTGAAGTGTTGTCGCATTGTTGATTAGTTGATATGGACACAGAAATATATCTATAGTGAGGAGAGTGCAACTGTTGATCTTTAGTGGAGTGCCCGACAGTTAACGAATGGTGGATCTCGTGACTAAAGAGTTTAGTCAATTATTCACGTACTGTTGAAGCTTTAAGTTATAGGTCCATAAGGTCCCCTTGGTAGCTCAATGAATTCAAGTTGAAAATAAGTTCTTGGAGTTGATTTGAATTGTTCAAATTAACAAGAGGTAATTCAATTATATATGATATAATGAGTGTGATTTATGAGATACATCAAGTGGAGAATTAATGTAAATATGATTTACATTAAGTACCATAAAATAGAAAAAGAACTATGATTTGTATGTTTCATGAGAGTAAATATTAAAACTATAGGTTATAAATATAATATGGTAAGTGGTTATCATATTTATTTATAATAAATTAATTATGTGATAAATAATTTCTTTTTCTCTAATAACCAACTGAGTGGGAGGTTATTGGTGGTTTTATGTGGTTTATATGGCAAAGGGTTTTACATATAGATTTAAAACCCACCTTAGGTTGTGCAATTATTCATGCATCATGTATTATAAGTGTTATAATATTGCATGAAGAAATTGCATGAAAGCATGTGCATATATCATGAAATATAAGAGTTATATTTTTACATGCAGTGAGAATTATCATGCATCATCTTTATATTATAAGCATTATAGTATAAGGGTGTATGGAAGCATGTTTTACTTGGTTCGTTTCTTGCTTATATAAGAGTTATATAAAAGGTAGCAATGAATGGACAATGCATAGAACATGACACTTAGGCTGTTTACAAACATTATGAATGCCTCGTATGTGTCTACTTTGCATTGTGGTTGATTTTAGTTGTTTCCATTATAAGTGTTATAAAGGAAATTAGAACTAAAATCGATAAGAAAGAGTTGCATGCGGACTTAGGGTGAACTCATGGTTTTTAAAAGGATTTTAAAATTGGATTGAGATAGACCGAAGTTCAAAGGTTCTAATAAGATCAGTAACCTAGTTTAATATTTTTAAATCGGTTTAATAGGTTTAAACTAATCGGCATAAAAGATTAAAATTTTAATAAATCTATCTATAAGGGACCTTTTGTCCAAGGTGGGTTCTATCTACGCAGGGGTACTTAAGCGGACGGAAACAGAACACCCCTACATGGGAACATACTTAGAAAGGTGGATTAGATAAATTTTCTGCAAGCATGTGACAGTTGGGAGTTTGATGTATGTAATGTTATGTACTGATGACGTAAATTTGGGAACACAATTATGCGATGCATGTCTTAGGTTATGCATTTGTTCCCATGCGTCGGTGGTCATGCGTTGTAATGGAAAATGTGCATTGATCTCATATGCAATGACCATACGTTCCTGTCACAAATTTTCTTGTGCTCTTGCCAAGTATAACGAGAACGCAAGTTTCTCAGGTGATTCGAGGTCGAACTCAGGGACTTGTAGCTAAATGTTATGCGATAGTGTGTTTGTGGCGAAGAATAAAAGAATTTGAGGTTGAAAGACTACACACTACTCCTACTCCTAACTAATAGATTAAGCGGTGGGAGTATGACTGAGAGGTAGAGACACGACAACTGTTAACGCGTAGTAAAATGCATGGTAGTGCATTAACGCATAGTAGAAAACGGAGCTTATTCCTAAGTTCCCTATTCCTACTTATGTGATCCAATTCGCTCTCTCGAGTCTTAGATTTGATTTTTAGACTACTCTCCCAAATATGTCTAAATGATGACTGATGAGCTCATAAGATAAGGTAATCACATAAACCTAGCTGGCGTAAGATTATTCCTATCTCTAGTGAACATTTTCTTACATTACTTAATGTGATCAACTACATACCCTCTCAGGCAGTTAGTTGCTGCTGATTTTACTCATAGACAAGCATTGCGTCCACTTAGACAAGCATTGCTACAGCTTCATGCTAACAAATAAGGTTTTATCACAACACTCGTGCAATGCACACCTCCCGGTGGTTTGCTACATGCTTCATATCCCTATGCCGCATGATTAAGTATGCAATACTCTAGCAGTCTTACTTAGTGATGCAATGAAAGTAAAGAATACTAAGTAAATGAAGATGGAGATGGAATTGAAGAAAATATAGAAATGCATTGATCACAAAATGTATTAATCTCTTAAGCCAAAATGCAATACAATACAAGGATAGAAGAGATATGGAGGGCCAGGTGGAAGCACTGTCTTGCTTCCATCAGATGTGTGTCAAGCCTACCGATGATGCCATGGATGGGCAGTGAAGTAGACTCTCTCAAGCTCTAACTCTGGTGAAGGCTCCGATCGTCACTCGGAATGATTAAGGGGATGAAAAACTCTCAAGCTATCTTCTCACGCTGTTGTCTATATCACAAGGATCTGCCCTCAGGTAGAAAACCCTGAATGATTTGAAATTTTGCTCAATGGCTTCTATTTATAGAGCTTGATTGCCAATAGCATTAATGGACCTGCTCTGAATTTGACACTCGCGGCATGATGGTCCTTTTCTGAATCTCTGCTATTAATGGCACGGTAGGTGAAATGTCAACATCATCTTTTTGATAATCCTAGTGTATGCGTTCATGCTTGCATTCCACCCACCTTGCGTTCATCCCTCTATTATGGTTATTACTTTGTAGCTGCAATTTCCCTACGATGACCGCATTCGCTTGATAACTGCATCACCCATACGACTGACGTATGCGATCACTACATGCGATTAATGGACGCAATATTCATGCGTCGAACATATGCGTTCGACTCTGCGATGGAGAGATTTCTCACATGTGGTCATCCTTGCGATAGCCTGGCTCCCGCGCATGCGATCGATTCCTGCGTTAGCTACAAAAATAAATAATTGAACGCATAATAACGCATAATAGTGGGTTAGCCAAGATTCTTAGTGTCAATAGACGCAAACTCATATTCTCATGAATTTCAAGTATAATCGCCGCATCTTCTACTTAACAGCCCTCATAATTCTAAATAAAAGGCCCACAATGACGTGCATTTCTGCCATCATCACACCCCCAAACTTAGAATCATGCTTGTCCTCAAGCATGCTTTATACTCAAGAAATTCAATATTCACCCTTTGATTTTTCTTTGCGATGACCAGCCTCTCAGAATATAGTTTACTGATACCTCTAACCATGGCAGCAACGCTCTCCTCTACTTCGACTACTTCATCAAAGAAGATCTTTTCTAGGCTTAAGTTCGGCAAGCCTTTGCTAAAAAACTTTTCTCATTCCCTGCAACTTTGCGTCTAGTTTTTAACAATGCGTCCGTTGAGACAATTCAAAGCCTTGTGATTGGTTATTGGAATGTGACGTTGAACCTGGTTACGCTCTTCATTTTGGCTTGCCCCCACGTGTGTCATGTGGACAGCCAAATTCGGTTGTGTGCCATATTCAACTCAACACTTATTTTGGCTTAATTTTGCGCCAGACAGAATGCGTTGATCTTGGCCACTTACTTTCGTTTTGGCTTGCCCCCACGTGTGTCATGTGGACATCCAACTACGGGTAAGTGCCTTTCACAACTTAACTCTTATCAACATGGGTTTCCCCATTGCGTTGACATAGGAGTTTTTATTTTCGAACATTTATTTATTTATTTATTTATTTTTATTTATTTTTTTTAAATCATCGCAATGTAGTGAACGCATTTCTTCGAGACCGTTGCCACCAAACTTAAAGGTTGGCAGCGCTCTCGCTGCAAAGCTAAAGACAAACTCAACAGGAATGCGGTAACAAATGTTTGAGCAAAGGTTTGCACATAATAAAACTTAGACTGTCAAATTTCGAAGAAGCTATTAAAAGTAAGGTGAGCTTTGTGATACTTAGTTAGCAGATGTAGTGAATTATATGTACCATCATAGATGCATCGCAAAAGAATGCAATCGGACAAAGAGAATTTCAAAAGGATAATGCATAAAAGATAACAAGAAAAGAGCCTTGAGTGGAATAACACTTGCGACCATGCTTTGGAATTCATGCGGTCGAAGCCTTGCGTTTAATGATGAAGAGGATCCTTTCGTTGTAACTGCGCACCGAGGAGAATTATTGTCGCACCAACAATGAGCAAACACACCATATCCAAGGAAGCAGCCGCATATCCAAAACAACAATAATTAAAATAAACTAAACTATGAAAGTAGGGTAAAGATAGAGTAGAAGACGTCCCTAGATAAATTGGAGTGATGTCACTACAAGGAGTCTTCCATGCAGGAGATTGCTCTCAACTGCTTAGGTCAAGAAACTCGCCCTGACCATTGGAACTTCCGGCAATTGTTGAGCGCATGATGGTCACCACACGCTTAAAACTACCTTCAACTCATGTGACTGATTGCCCTTCTATCTTGGGTCAATATTAGCTTTCGGCACATTGCCTACACTTCAATACTGGCTGCAACTTGGTCGCACAAGCTATAATACTCCCAAGGTAAAAAGATTGCCTGCGAAAACACAAAACTCAATACACTATCAGCTGCCAAGTCCCCAACAATGGTGCCAAAAACTTGATGACGTAAATTTGGGAACGTAATTATGGGATGCATGCCTTAGGTTATGCGTTTGTTCCCATGCATCGGTGGTCGTGCGTTGGAATAGAAAATGTGCGTTGATCTCATATGCAATGACCATGCATTCTTGTCACAAGTTTTCTTGTGCTCTCGCCAAGTATAACGAGAACGCAAGTTTCTCGGGTGATCCGAGGTCGAACTCTGGGACTTGTAGCTAAATGTTATGCGATAGTGTGTTTGTGGTGAAGAATAAAAGAATTTGAGGTTGAAAGGCTAAACACTACTTTTACTCCTAACTAAAAGATTAAGTAGTGGGACTATGACTGAGAGGTAGAGACACGAAAACTGTTAACGCATAGTAAAATGCATGGAAAAATAGATGAAAAGGCGAGGATGTCTTCACTGCAACACTAAGCTTGATCGCAAGGGCAACCCCAGCCAGCGCAAGCAATGCGATCATGCTATACACACTTGACGTAAATGCATGCGATGTCTATGCGATAGTGTCGAGAAGCCTATTTCTAAGCCTCTAAATCCCGCTCACGTGCTCTCACACATAAGGAAGATGACCACATATCACCATATCCTACTTAAAGGGTGCATACGCTGTGTAATAGCAAACGAAGCTTATTCCTAAGTTCCTCATTATTGCTTATGAGATCTAATCCACTCTCTTGAGTCTTAGATTTGGTTTTTAGACTACTCTTCCAAGTATGTCTAAATGATGACTGATGCGCTCATAAGACAAGGTAATCACATAAACCTGGTTGACATAAGATTATTCCTATCTCTAGTGAACACTTGCTTACATTGCTTAATGCGATCAACTACTTACCCTCCCAGGCAGTTATTTGCTGCTGATTTTACTCATAGACAAGCATTGTGTCCGCTTTATAGACAAGCGTTGCTACAGCTTCATGCAAGCAAATAAGGTTTTCTCACAACACTCGTGCAACGCACACCTCCCGGTGGTTTGCTACATGCTTCATATCTCTATGCCGCATGATTAAGTATGAAATACTCTAGCAGTCTTACTTAGTGATTCAATGAAATTAAAGGATACTAAGTAAATGAAGATGGAGATTGATTCGAAAGAAATATAGAAATGCATTGATCACAAAATGTATTAATCTCTTAAGCCAAAATGCAATACAATACAGGGATAAAAGAGATATGGAGGGCCAGATCAAAGCAATGTCTTACTTCCATCAGATGTGTTTCAAGGCTGTCGGTGGTGCCATGGATGGGTGGTGGAGTAGGCTCTCTTGAGCTCTAACTTCATTGAAGGCTCCGGTCATCATTCAGAATGGTTAAGAAGATGAAGAACTCTCAAGCTATCTTCTCACGCTATCGTCTAAATCAACGCCTTCTATTTATAGAGCTTCATCGCCGACAACATTAATAGACCTGCTCTAAATCTGTCACTTGCGGCGTAATGGTCCTTTTCTGAATCTCTACTACTAACGACGTGGTAGGTGAAATGTCAACATCATCTTTTTGATAATACCAGTGTATGCGTTCATGCTTGCATTCCACTCACCTTGCGTTCATCACTCTATTATGGTTATTACTTTGTAGCCGCAATTTCCATACGATGACCGCATTCGCTTGATAACTGCATCACCCATACGACTGACGTATGCGATCACTACATGTGATTAATGGATGCAATATGCTGTTATAAGAAAATCAGTAAAAGAAACATAGTTGATCCATTTACGAAGGCCCTCTCGGCTAAAGTGTTCGAGGGTCAATTAGTAAGACTAGGTCTACGAGTTTTGCATCACTAGGGCAAGTGGGAGAATTGATGGGTATGGTGATGCCCTAATTTATTGTATTTGTACATTTTATTCTCTCCATGTAAACTCAACATTATATATATTTGTATATATTGATCCACTGGAGTTTTAGTCCAAGTGGGAGTATCGTTGGGTTTTATGTCTTAAAAAATCGTTGTTTGTAAAATGATAAACATTTTCTATTATCAATATACTTGTTATTGATCTCATAAATTGTATGAAAGTCTAAATCCATTAAACTAAGACCCATGATTATTGTATGAGTACTTGAACTTTATGTGGAGACATAAGAGTGGATTGGGTTCGAGTAAATAGTCAAAATGATCTATGGTACATGAACGAGGTTGGGTACCTTATTTTGGTAACACAATTAGATGCAACCTACTCTGTAGTTGTTACAAAGAGTTGTAAAGTGCTACATACGATGTGATCCTAATTCGTATATGTTATGACATAAGGAGTGGGGGTGTTCTATGCAATGAGTTTGCATAAGATTGGGACCAAGAAATAAGTCATTCTTACTTTATAACACTATTTACTGTTTAAGACTGACTATTTCACCTAGATGACCTAAGTAACTCGATATTAATCCTGAGCTAACTATGAACTCCTGTTTATTGGGGATTTCCCTTAGATTTGCATAGTGATGACATACAGAAATGCATGTCATTTTAGTCTTTTACTTAGAATTATGAAGGTTGTTAAGTAGAAATTGCGTCGATCATGATAGGAATTCACAAGAATATGAGTTTGCGTGGATAAGCATGGCGAATCTCAGCTAACCCATTACTTTGTATTAATTATGCATTCAATGTCCTATTTTTGTAGTCAATGCAGGAAATGAACGCAAACGTGGAAATCGAATCACCGCATAGACGACCGCATGCGGAGAAACACTCCATCGCAAAGGCAAACGCATCGATCAACACATGAATGTTGCGGTAATCACCTATATGCGTCCATCGTATGGGAGTTGCGCTCGTCAAGTGATTGCGGTCATCATGTAGAGTTGTGTTAAGCGAATGCGGCCATTGAATGATTGCGGCTACGCAACAATGCATTCTAATGGGATCAACGCAAGGTAGGTGGAATGAATGCATCGACGCATCTACCTCGAGAAAATCCAAAGCTGATGCTGACATTTCATCTACCGTGCCGTTGGTGGCAGAGGTTCAGAAAGGACTGATGCGCCGAATGTCAGACTCAGAGTAGTCCAATTAATATTGTCGGCAGTCCAAACTCTATAAATAGAAGCCAATGAGTAAAATTCCAAGTCATCCGGGGGAGGATCCTTGTGAACCGGGGACTTTCCATGCGTTCTAGACAAACTGCGTGAGAAGATGGCTGAAAGTTCTTCACCTCCTTCATCCATTCCGAGTGACAACCAGAGCCTTCGACCAGAGCTAGATCTCGAGAGAGTCAACTTCTCCACCCATCCATGGCACCACTAGTAGCCTTAACGCACATTCGCTAGAAGCAAAGTTTTGCTTCTAGGCGGTCTTTTCTTTTTCCTTTCATTTTCTATATTGTATTGTATGACATTTTGAGTTAAAAATTAATACAATGTGTTTTCAATGCATTTCTCTGTTCCTTCAACTCTATCTCCATCTTTTTTTCTTAGCATCTTTACTTTCATTGCAACACTTAGTGAGATTGCTTGGGTATTGCATACTTAGTCATGTGGATTAGGGATATAAAGCATGTAGCAACGTACTTAGAGATGTGCGTTGCATGAGTTTGTTAGTAACCTTATTTGCTTAGTGTGAAGCTGCGACAACGCCTGCCTATAAGCTAACACAATGCTTTTCTATGAGAAAATCAGCAACAACCAACTACCCGGGAGGGTAAGTGGTTGGTCGCATTAAGCAATGTTTGTGTTGTTCACTAGGGATAGTAACAACCTTGCATCAACCAAGTTCATGCGGTTACCTTGTCCTATGAGCGCATCATTCGTCATTTAGGCATACTTGAGAGAGTAGTTTAAAACCCAAATCTAAGACTCGAGAGAGCGGATTGAAACACATAGGTAAGAATGGGGATCTTAGAGATAAGCTCTGTTTGTCAACACTACATCGCATGCACCCTAGAAATAGAAATGATATTATGTGGTCGCATATTTGTGTGGATGTCATTTTTTCATCGCATAAATAGGAATAGAGGCTTATGTGTAGGCCCTGTAGACATAGCACATATATCGCATGTGTTCTAGCATTAAAAGCCGTAGCATTCGCACCGAGAGGTGGTTTACTATTGTATGTCGGTTGCATGATTGCATGGATTGCGTTGACTAGGTTGCCCTTGTGATCACTCTTAAGTTTTGCAATGAAAACATCTCCACATTTTATCTATTTTCTCACACTTTTATTTCATGTTAAGGTTTGTCGCATCTCTACCTTTCATGCATATTCTTATTGCGTTGTCTGTTAGATAGGAGTAAGAGTAGGATTAACTTAGCAGTATCCCCTCCATTCTTTTATTTATATCGCCGCATGCACATCACCACAAACATATAGTTACAAGTCCCTGTGTTCAACCTCGAATTATCCGAGAAACTTCCATTCATGTTATACTTGGCATGAGCGCAAGGAAACTTGTGGCAGGACGCATGGTCATCGCATACATTTGTTGGCGCATTTTCATTCCAACGCATGACCATTGACGCATGACTATCAACCCATATTTTACGAACATGCATCGCATTACGCATCCACGAGATTTGGGTTTTCGGGTAAAATTGACTTCCAATCTACCGCGCACCACATAGTTGAGGGTTGGCTCAATAGCGCTGACTCAATAAGACTCCCATTTCAAGGCTAAGACCGGATAGATAGCTGGGGACATAGAATGCAAGATGGAGTTCACGCCTACCCGATTTAGGGATAGAAGAAAGGTTGTTCTCTCAAGTACTGAATCCAGGTCTTGAATAAGGGGCCCCACCCTCTCACTGGGCTAAGAGAGTTTGGTTTGGTGATTGGATCACAAACCAGTTGTTCATTAGAGGATCAGTAGGGACTTGAGGAATAAGACGTATTCTCGGGAGTAAAATAGATTATTTGACCCAACCGTTATTACGAATAACCTATGAAGGGTCGACTCGCTGATTATGGTTAAATCATGTGAACATAATATATCTACAGTGAGGGGAGTGCAACTATAGGTTTTGGTGGAATGACCCATTAGTTCACGAATGGAGATTAATTTGGTCTAATGAGTTTAGCCAATTAATCTCGGATCGTTGAAGCCCATGATCTGTAGATCCTCGAGGTCCCCCTAGTAGCTCGTAACGTACTAGCTCTAGTGTAGCGTGATAAGTTAATTTGAAATGTTCAAATTAGAATTAAGGGAATTAATAATTATATGAGATATAATTATGTTTAATTTTAGAATTAAACGGAATATGAGAATTTATATATTTAAATATGATTTAAATATACAAAGATGGATATGTGTTAAAATTAATTTAATATTTGATATTAAATTAATTAAGTTTTATTTAATAATTAATTTATGAAATTAATTAAATTTTCATTTTTAATCAAAATAGATTTATAAAATAAAATTTTTATTTTTAGATAAATTTGGAAAAATTAGAAAACAAAAACACAAAATGGAAAAATGGATTTTTCCATTATCCATCACCTAAGTAGCTCACACATGAAGCATTAACATTGCCTTTGTCTTCTCCAAGCATGAGCTGCAACTCATGCAACTCTTCTCTTTGCATGTTGATTTGCAATATAGTGAAAAGATTGGAGTGAAAATCGGGCATGCAATCAAAAGAGTTTTGAGAGAAAAACTGGTTTGAAGAAAGGTTCTTCAACAAGGTTGTAGGAGTGAGTTTTTCTCCTTCATCCCTTAATTCAAGCTTGTTTTGAGTCCCACAACTCAATCTAGAGCACCACGAGAATAGTGGGGAAGATCTCGAGGTGGTCTACAACAAGATATGGAGAAGATTGCAGCTGGAGAAGGAGCTTTGAAGAAGTTCTACAAGAGGTATGTCTTGAAACCCATTTTTCTACAGAAGCATGTTTTATATTATGTCAAAATTAGTGAATTTGGGTGCTTAGATGATCCTTGTGCTTCCGCTGCTACCCTAGGTTATAAAAAAAAATCAGTGGGAGGAAGAGATGTATCTGATATATAAATGATTCCACTCACATTTCTCCTCGAATGTTCACGCCGTAAGATTCATGCTTGGTCTCGTGGTGCCCTAGGAGCATCCCCCCTTCGGATGGTGTTTGCATGAGTCAATATCAAGGTGGATGGAGAGAGTGTTTATAGTAAGGGGTGAAGGATGTGTGTCAAAACGTCCTACGGTCTTTGTCATTGGTTCACACCGTGAGATCATTTTGTACTCCCTCGTGGCACCGTGGGAGCGTCCCCCTTTGGATGGGTTTTTTGCAGTTGGTTAAGATCAAGGAACTCCAGAATTGGATAGGTGCTTTAGGTTTTACCCCAATCGGATTTTTCCCCTTCGAATTGGCTGCTTGGGGCAGATCTCTAGGGCTTAAAATGGTGGGTCACACTTACGGGAAATTGTTGAGTAAGTTAGTGATCTCTTGACCACATTAATGATGGCTAGTTGTTATAGGAGCAAGAGTTGTTCTGGTATTAATGACTGATTGAGAATTTCTTAATTCAGAGGAGGGATAATTGACCTCTTTTGAGCGGCTTTTGTTCTAAACCTTTGAAGTGTCATTGCGAAACTAGATGTCACACGGGGTTTATGTTAGTTTTTCTAAACCTTATTGGATGTTGTTTGTTTTTCCAACAGGTATTTGCTTAAAACCGAACGTAGGTCAATGTGCTTTTTGTTTTCAACAACTTGTTAGTATTTTCATTTAATGCCTCAAATTTTACCAATTACAAATATTGGAAAGAGTCTTGTAAGACGTATTTCGTGGTAAATGACCTCGAATTTGTCATGGTTGAGGAATATCCTCAAGTCCCGACGCTTGATGCACCGCGAAGTGTTCGCAATGAAAATGAGTTGTGGATGAAGGCTAATTCCTTGGCCAAACTTCACATATTGGCTAGCATACCTGATGTTTTGACCAAAAGGGTTCAGAACATGAACATTGCACGCGAGATTATGGACTCATTGCAAGATTTGTTTGAACGTCAGTTCTTACTTTTCGAGCATAATGGGATGGATGACAAAGCCAGTAGTGTCAGTTCCCAAGTTTAACTCTAGGAAGAGGAAGAAAACGTTGCTGACTCTATTGAGGTTCATGGAAGAGAAGTGTTCTCTTACATGCAACTTGGAGCTTATTTAGGTTCTGATGTTAATCCCACTACTCTCCAAAAGAAGAGGATGTCTAAAGACAATAAATCTGATTTATTGGTCTTAGAGATGTGTTTGGTAGAGAATGATGATTCTGCCTAGATCTTAGATTCAGGTGCTACTAACCATGTCAATTCCTCTTACCAAGGATTCAGTTCCTGTCAAACATTGCAACATGGAGAGATGACTCTTAGACTCAGTACTAGTGAGATTGTTTCAACTGTTGCTGTAGATAGATTGAAGTTATTTTGGCCAAGAAATGTTATCTGTTACTGGATAATGTTTTCGTAGTTCCTCATATCAAGAGAAATTTAATCTCAGTTTCTTGTCTCATTGAATAAGGGTATACTGTCTCTTTTTCTAAGAATAAAGTGTTTATTTTCAAGAATGGAACGGAGATTGATTTTGGTTCAATGGAAAATAACTTATATGTACTAAGGCCGTTAGTCATTAAAGTCTTGTTTAACATTGAAATGTCCAGTATGGCAACATCAGCTAAAAGACCTAAGGTTTCTCCTCAGGAAAATGCCAATCTTTGGCATCTAAGTTAAGGTCATATAACCTCAATAGAATTGAGCAGTTGGTTAAAAGTGAACTTCTAAATAGTTTAGAAGAAAACTCCTTGCCAGTGTGTGAATCGTGCCTCGAAGGCAAGATGACCAAACGGTCTTTTACTTGAAAAGGTTACAGAGCCAAGGAAGCCTTGGTGCTTATACATTTAGATCTCTGTGGTCCGATGAATGTTAGGGCTCGAGGTGAGCATGAATATTTCATCTCTTTCATAGATGATTATTCGAAGTACAGGTATCTCTACCTAATGCAATGTAAGTCTGAAGCCCTTGACAAGTTCAAGGAGTATAAGGCTGAAGTTGAAAACTTGTAAGTTAAGAAGATAAAAACATTACGATTTGATCGTGATGGAGAGTATATTGACCTCCAATTTCAGAACTATATGATACAATATGGGATTGCATCCCAACACTCGGCCCTAGGTACACCTCAGCAGAATGGTGTATTAGAAAGGAGAAACAGAACCTTGTTGGACATGGTTCGGTCTACGATGAGTTATGCTCATCTTCCAAACTCGTTTGGGGTTTTGCAGTGGAGATTGCATGCTATATTATGAACAACATTCCCTCGAAAAGTGTTTTTGAAACACCTTTTGAGTGTTGGACAGGTCGTAAAGGTAGTTTATGCCACTTTAGGATTTGGGGGTGTCCAACACATGTGCTTGTGACTAACCCGAAGAAGTTGGAACCGCGTTCGAAAGTTTTCCTCTTTGTAGGCTACCCCAAAGAAACGAGGGGTGGATACTTCTATAATCCGAGTGAGAACAAAGTCTTTAGTTCTATAAATGCTATCTTCTTGGAATAAGACCATATCCGGGATCATAAGCCACGAAGTAAGCTTGTTTTACATGAGATTTCTAGTGAGACTGAGACTACTAAGGATTCAATAAGAGTTGTTGAACAGGCCGACAGATCAACAAGAGGTTTTGAGGTCTGTGTATCTAGTTAACCAGCTCAAGAGTTGAGATTGCGACGACATAGTGGGAGGGTTACAAACCCACTAGATCGCTACAGTGGTTTGACTAAAGCTCGGAACGTCATTTCTAATGATGGGGTCGAGGATCCATTGTCTTTTAAGAAAGCAATGGAGGATGTTAACAAGGATGAATGGATTAAAGCCATGAACAAGAAGATGTAGTCTATGTACTTCAATAACGTCTAGGAGCTTGCGGATCCACCCAATGCGGTAAAACCTATAGGGTGTAAGTGGATCTATAAACGAAAGAGAGGTGTAGATGGAAAGGTGAGAACTCTTAAGGCTCGACTCGTGGCAAAGGGTTATACCCAGGTCGAGGTAGTTGACTATGAGGAAACTTTTTCACCTGTTGTCATGCTCAAGTCTATCAGGATACTCCTATCTATAGCCACATTTTATGATTATGAGATATGGAAAATGGACATTAAAAAGCCTTTCTTAATGAAAATCTTTAGGAGACCATCTACATGACTCAACCAGAGGAGTTCGTAGTTCCAGATTAAGAGCAAAAAGTTTGCAAGCTTAATATATCTATTTATGGACTGAAACAAGCATCTAGATCTTGAAACATTAGATTTGACACTACAGTTAAGTCGTTTGGCTTTGATCAGAACGTTGAGCTTTGTGTCTACAAGAAGATCTTCAACAGCTCAGTAGATTTCCTAGTACTGTATGTGGATTATATCCTACTCATTGGGAATGATGTAGGGTATCTAACTGATATTAAAAAGTGGCTAGCTGCTCAATTCCAAATGAAAGATTTGGGTGAGGGACAGTATGTTCTAGGGATCCAGATCGTTTGGGTTCATAAGAACAAAAGGTTAGCCTTATCTCAGGCATCGTACATCGATCAAATGTTGATCAGGGACAGGTTTCTAGATTCCAAGAGAGGTTTGTTACCCTTCAGGCATGGAATCGTTTTATCTAAGGATCAATGTCCTAAGACACCTCAAGAGGTTGAGAAGATGAGACAGATTCCCCATGCTTCAGCTGTAGAAATCTTGATGTATGCAATGTTGTATACCAGACCCGTCATTTGCTATGCAGTAGGGATTGTCAAACAGTATCAGTCCAATCCAGGATTTGATCACTAGACGGTGGTTAAGACGATCCTCAAGTATCTTCGAAGAACGAGGGACTACATGCTCGTGTATGGAGATAAGGATCTGATCCTTACAGGATACATAGACTCTGACTTTCAGACCGTTAGATATTCACGTAAATTGACATTGGGGTCAGTGTTCACTTTGAATGAAGGGGCTGTAGTGTGGCGAAGCATCAAGCAATGATGCATCGCGGACTCCACTATGGAAGCTGAATATGTAACCATTTTTTGAAGCAGCTAAGGAGGATGTTTGGCTGAGGAAATTCCTTATCGATTTGGAAGCCATCCCAAATATGGATTTACCAATAAATCTCTATTGTGATAACAACGGGGCTATGGAAAATTCAAAGAAACCACGGAGTCATCGTCGGGGTAAGCATATAGAGCGAAAATACCACTTGATCAGGGAGATTATGCATCGTGATGATGTGATAGTCACGAGATCGCGTCGGAGCACAACGTTGTTGATCCCTTTACAAAGGCTCTCATGGCTAAAGTGTTCGAGGGTCACCTCGAGAGTCTGGATCTGTGGGACATGTGGCATCATGTCTAGGGAAAGTGGGAGATGATACTAGGGTATGCCCTAGTTTATTGTATATTGTACATGTATTTATCTTATATTGTACATTAGTCTCTCGAGCTATTAGGACAAGTGGGAAATTGTTGGGATTGGTGTCCTAATTCTCCTGGAGTCTCGTAGTTTTTAATATATATACATTGTTGTGAATAAAATAAGAGTTATTTCATTCTGGTATTTACTCATATCCAATAAACAAAGCTCCATGGCTATTGTATGTAAACTTAAGCATGTATATGAGATATACAAGTGAACCATGCCTGAAGTGATAACCTAAATAGGTCTGTAGTATAAGAATTAAAAAGGGATTCTTGATCCTGGTGACACGACGGATATGACCCGCTTTGTAGAGGTTTGTAAGTGTTGTAAACTACTATAGATGGTAGATCCTGACCATTCATGTGAAGACATGTGAGCGGGGGTGTTCTATACAAAGAGTTTGTATAAGACCTAGACCTCAAGATGACTAGACTCTGTATATAACGCGGTTGATACTGGAGACTTACATCTCACCTAAACAACCATAGGTGACATGACCTCAATTCTGAGTGTTTTGGGAACTTTTGCCTTTGAGGGTGGTCCTTTGATTAGTATGGGTGAGAGTGGCCAGATTGCCAGCTCACTATGCCTACCTTTTTGGGGACTTGTCTGATTTGAGAGATGGGAACACAGTTATACAAAATGGAATTAACTCCTTCCCCGAAGTAAGGGTAAGTAGATAGATTGCTCTCTTAAGAGCTGATTCCAAGGCTTGAACATATTGGCCACAACTTCTCTTTTAAAGAGGGACTCAGTCATAGTAGGACTATGACTTATGTTCATTAGAGGGATCAGTGGTACTTAAGGAGTTAGATGTAACTACAGAAGCATAACGGTTATTGGCCCAGCTGTACTTACGAGCGATCTGTTAAGGGTTATTGCACTATTGATTGGTTAAGATAGACAGATAATATATCTATAGTAAGGAGAGTACAGTTGTCGGTCTTTAGTGGAGTGCCTGGCAATTAACGAATGGTGGATCCCGTGACTAAAGAGTTTAGTCAGTTATTCACGTACCGTTAGAGCTTCAAGCTATAGGTTCATAAGATGCCCTTGGTAGCTCAATGGATTCAAGTTGGAAATCAATTCTTGGTGTTGTTTTGAAATGTTTAAATTGATAATAGGTAATTTGATTATATAGGATATGATCGGTGTGGTGTATGAGATACATCAAGTGGAGGATTAATGTAAGTGAGATTTACATTAAGTGCCATAGAATAGAAAAAAGCTATAGTTTATATGTTTCATAAGATGAAATATTAAAACTATAGGATATAAATATAGTGTGGTATGTTCATTATCATATATATTTATAATAATATTAATTATTGGATTATATCTTTTTCTCTAATAACTAATTGAGTGGGAGATTATTAGTGGTTTCATGGTAACCGTGAGATAAAAGGTAAAATATTTTCCTAATTTTAGTAGATGTTGAAAGAGTTTCCATTCTCGGAAATTTACTCACTGAGAGGTTGTCAAATAAATATAATTTACTAATAGACAACTTGGAGAGACTAGAGGATCGTGGAGTGTTTCTATACGATAGACACTCAACTGACCGATGAGCTAAACGATCGTATAGCTTTTGCTAAACGATCGCATAACATTTGTTAAACGATTAGGCATCATCTATACGATAGACTTTGACATCTCCCACTTGCTCAATCGTTTACACGATTGTCCTCCTTCGGTATCTACCTCTAACCAAGTCCACACAGAACCCACACTTCTAGATTCTAACACCGAGAATATCAAGGTAGCCATTGTGGTGGTGTCATACTCAACTCGATAAAGTTGATGTTATTTGGAGGTCATTAATGGTGTTCGTATGGAGTCTGTTGTGTTCGTGATGTTGGAGATCGCGGTGTTTGAGTTCTTTGTTGATCGTGCTGTGTTACGATCGTGGTGTATGAGCGTTCATGAGTTGTCGTGTTACTGTGAACGAGCGTTCATGATCAAGGGTGTTGAAGATGAGTCTTTCAAAGGTATGTGTATTCTATTCCTTGATCGTATAGTAAAACATTCTATAATTTCGGTTTTATGCATGACCGTATGTTTTTGTTTGTGTACTATAATTGTTAATATTCATATACGATTGAAATTTGGAACAATCCTTCCACTGCTCATGAAAATCCTCATGTCTGATTCCTTCATTCTAATCATCATTTTCTTCCCATCAGAGTTAGGCAGATAAAAGACGTTGACTGGAGGAAGCCAAGTTCGACTTAGAGAAAATGCTATATGATGGAAGTAGAAAACTTGCCAAGAAGAAGGGACTTATGGAGTGCGATTCTCGTGCATTGCAGGAAGAGAAAGAATTGTTTACCAAGCTAGAAGCTATCAAAACTAAACGTGCTAAAATGTCCAAGCTAATTATTGAAAGCGACATATTTTTAAAACAACATAAATCAAAGCTTCTAAAATGCAAAAGAATATAAGTAATCTTGAAAGCATTCCTGCTCTTACTGAGAAAGATACCAAAGCTTTGGATCTTCGTGGAATGTTAAATGCCACGCAACAAAAATGGGAGAATTACAAATTGGTACCATATGCTAGCTTTATCTATTTTACTTAGCTGCATGCAATCTATTGTAATGGCTTTATGGATCAGGTCATCCCTAGCTTGATTTTCCATTGCTAGCCATTCATGCTTGGTAAAATTCCAATGCTTGTTGAGCTTCCAACTACCTCTTATTGAGTTCTTCTAAATCTTGAAGACGTAATTTGACATTGTCTTCTGTGGTCAACCCTTCTTGTACTACCATACTTAGTGACGAGATCTCTCTTTCTAGTGGGAGAACAATTTCCACTTCATAGACAAGTGAATATGGTGTAATCCCTATAAGGGTACGATGGGTAATTGAATAAGCCCATAACGTTTCTTCAATCTTCTTTTGCCAATCTCTCTTCGACATAGAGACAATCTTATTTAGTAGATTGCACAACATCTTGTTGAATGCCTCTGCGAACCTATTTGCAGTTGCGTTGTAGATGGATGACTTATATTGTTTGAACTTGAATTTCTCACATAATCTATCCACAAGCCATTGGAAAATTGCCTCCCATTATCTATCACAATTTGGTAGGGAATACTGTACCGATAGTTGATGTGAGTACGGATAAAGTTCACTATATTTTCCTTCTTAACTTCTCTCGAGGAAATGGCCTCGGCCCACCTTGAAATGTAATCAGTGGCTGCAAAGAAGTAAGATTGTTCAGCTGACAACTTAGGCGTTATAGGACCAACAAGATCAAGTCTCCATGCTTCAGAAGGCCATGAAACTAGAATCGGATGTAGAGGCTCAGGCGGCTGATGAATGAAATTCGCATCGTATTGAAAAGCCTCAATCTTCTTTACATACTCCACTGAACCTTGATTGATCCTTGGCTAGTAATAACCCATCCTCTTTAGTTGGAACTGAAGTTTTGGTCCCTGATGCATGCCATAGACACCTAAATGTGCTTCTTCCAAAGCCTTCATCAATGCATCTTTTCCAAGGCATCTAAGAAATAGTCCTTCAAGAGAGTGATGATATAAAATCCCTTTGTAATAAATGAAGTGAGCAACGCTTCTTTGCTCTTCAATTCTATGATGATGGTCTTCTAGAAGCTTTACATGCTCAAGATAATCTATAATGGGTTGTCGCCAGTCTTCCTCGACTATTAAGTAGACTGATATCACGTTCATTTCATCATATTCAGTCCCGACCAATGGTATAACCCACTTTTGACAAAGCAATATATTTAGAGTTACATTGTCTATAACCGTGAGGGCAGTAGCCAAGTTTGCCAAGGCATCCTCTATCTTATTTTCTGACCTCAAAACATGTTCTAACATCACATTGTCAAACTTCCCCATCAATTGTCTGGTATAAGTAAATTAAGGTTTGAAATCTTCATGCTTTACATCATACTGGTATAAGAGTTGACTGATTACTAACTTTGAATCGCCATATGTACAATACTCCAACTTCTAATGCCATTTGGAGGCCAATTATCAAGGCCTAATATGCAGCAACATTGTTCAAGCATAATTCAGCTAGTGTAAAACTATAAAGTAGCATATGTCTCTCAGGTGAGATGAGGATGATGCTTGCCCCTACACTACATCTTTGTGTTGCACCATCAAAGTACATGGTCTAGGGCTTTGTGATCTCCATGAAGAAAACTTCGTCATCGAGTAGCTCATCACATTATTTTTAATTGGCTGAAACTGGGTGATCTGCTAAGAAGTTTGTCAATGCTTGTTCTTTGATCTTTTTGTTTGACATTTTAGCTGAGCATTCGGGGCGCCTTTTGTGATACATAGTCAATGTCATATTGCTGGAGCATGATCGCCTACTTGGCTAGGCATCTGAAGATGATCGGCCTAGATAGAACGTACTTAATGAGGTCGACTTTTGCAATTAGGCGAACTGTGAAGGTCTACATGTAGTGTGTCAGCTTATCAATATCGAAAAAGAGCGCAAGACACGTTTTCTCGATAGGAGAGTAATTGATTTCAGCTCCAATTGACGTCCTAGTTAGATAGTAGAGAGCACATTCTTTTCCTTTCTCCTCTTTCTATGCCAACAATGCCCCCAATAATCTATCTTGCGCAACGATGTACAACATCAATGGCTTGCATGCTATAGATGTGCCTAGGATAAGAGGGTAAACAAATATTTCTTTACACTGTCAAAAGCATTCTGATAAGCCTCGTCCTATTGAAAATTTTCTCCTTTTCTCACCAGTTTTTGAAAAGGTTGACATGAACCAACCAAGTAGGAATTAAACCTTCGAATATAGAATAGACGACCTTGAAGACTTCTTAACTCATGTAAATTCTTCGACCTCGATATCTTCTGCATGGCATCAATCTTGGATTGGTCTATCTCAATCCCTCAATGTCTCACAACAAAATTGGGAAACTTTCCTGAAGTCACGCTGAACGCGCAGTTGAGAGGGTTCATCCTCAACTGATATTTTCGCAAGCAATCAAACACCACTCTTAAATCTCTAATGTGATCTTGTCCTTGCCTAGACTTGACCACGAGATCGTCAACATAACATTCGACATATTTGTGCAGTAATTCATCAAACACTTTTTGCATGGCATATTGGTATGTAGCACCCACATTCTTTAACCCGTTGTGCATCACCTTATAACAGTATTTTCCCTTCGGAGTCTGAAAAATTCGTCATTTCCTCATCTATGAGAGCCATTCGTACTTGGTTATATCTAGACGACTCATCCATAAAGGATAATGCCTCATGCCCTATTGTCGCATCAATTATGGTTTTTGTGATGGACAATAGAAAATCGTCTTTTGGGCACGCATTATTAAGATCACGAAAATCTACACAAACATGAAGCTGTCCATTTTTTTCTAATACGGACAATGTTGGCTATCCACGTTGGGTATTTGACCTTGTGAATAAATCCTACTTCAGACAACTTATTGACTTCTGCTTCAATTTAGGGAATATGTTCAGGTCGGAAGTGTCATTAAGCTAGTTTAACTGGTCGATACCCTTTTTTGATCGCTAGATGGTGGACTGCTACTTTTGGATCAAGCCCTAGCATCTCCTTGTATGACCAAGCGAATATGTACCTCAGTTAGTAAACTCATATATTTGCCCTCCTCCTCACTAAAAGGAGATGCACCAACAAAAGTTAGACGTGACTCCTCTATTATACCCAATATCACTTCTTTAAGTTCATCCACAGTGGACTAACCACCATCTTCAAGTGTCTGTGGGGCTTCTTCCACATCTTCTTTAGACATTTCATTTTCTGACTCTTTGACGACGAAAATGTAGTGGCATAAAGTTTCACCTTCCTCCTGTTTTAGGCTTTCATTTTCAGGATTAGTGAAGATGATATCATGTCTTTTTACCTTTAACGAGCCTTCACTCTTGTTAAGAGAGATATAGATCTTTCTTTTCATTTGTGAAGGCATAACACTACAAATTTCCCTGTCGCCCTTTGCTTCACAAGATGACTTCTCACTTGGTTGACTTTCGGTGTCCTTTGAGGCAGTGCCAGACTGATGTGGGGGATATTGGTTCCTTCTTCTTTAGAGTTACACTGGGCACATTGCTGTGAATTTCTCCTTTACTATTTGTCCTATCGGACCATTTCTTGTTAAAGCGACTCTTAACACCTTTATGTTTGAGACGATAAAAAATTGACACCTGAGGCGTTCACCCTTTGTAGCCGTGCTTAATCTTTTGAAGGTTGATGGCCATGTTTCCCCTAGCATTTGACAAATGACCTTTTATATTATAGAGGCATGATCAACCTTTGAAGGACCGAGCATCGATCAAGGCTAGGCATCGAGCGTTGACTTCATATCTCTTCTGCCATCATACTTAAAGTTTCAAACACTAAAGCACATACGACAGGTGGTCTAATGCGGTTGAAAGCTGAGGTTCTTTGATTATTACTATCCTTTCCTTTTGCATCATCGACCTCTTCTACAGTTATATGATTGTTGTCGACCACCTTTCGCCTCAACCTTCTGGTTATACGAATAGGCTCTGATGACTTATATCTAAGTTCTTTTCTCGATTCAGGTATAGCATGCCCTTCTTGAAAAAGCCTTTTCAGGTTGGAGAAAGCTCAGGCCACTCATAGATCTTCAAGCTCTTGAACTCAGTGTGAGTTGTGAAATAATAACTTACTTTTGCTAGTAGCTTGTAAGTCCTAGGGTCGAACCCATCTTTTGTCTGTTTTTCATACAGGTTTACTTTTGTTAAGTCTACCTTTGGTTTATAGATCTCCTGCTGTGTTATCCTTGTGAGCGGTGTAACAAAATTCTCTTTTAAGATTTCGATATCACTGATCGTTGACGCTAGAAAGGAATCAATGGTTATTAATACGACCCCGTTGGAATTTTCTTTCAAGAGAAAAAAGAATAGAATTGAAAAGAGGGATGATGGACGCGATGGACGCGAAATACATTGCCTAACTCTAAAATAAAGGCAGAAGAAGGTTTATCCATTTCTCGATTCTGATGTGGAAAATATGCTCGAGCAGCTGCTGAAAAAGAAACTTATCCAGCTAATGGAATCCAAATGACTGGAACAAGCAGGAAAAGTGGATAATCCTAACTACTAGAAGTATCACGGGTCGTTAGCCACCCAGTCGAAAAAGGCTTTGTGTTGAAGGAGCTAATTCTAAAGTTGGTTCGTGAGAAGAAAATTGAGCTAGATCTAGACGAAGTAGCACCAGCCAATCACGTTGCAATCGTAGTGACTCCAAGTATTCTAGCATAAAGTACATTTTATGAAGAAATAGAAAGCTTGATCCAGTTTGGGACCCTCGAACCAGTAGTTATTCGGTTTCACCAAGCGATCTTGATGATAGATTCTAACAACAAAGATGAGCATGTTAATGATGATGACAACGGGCGATGGATCCTTGTAACTCGCTGAAAGAAAATAAAGTCGTGTTGTACCCAAAAAGAGTCGTACTTCTATCGAAGGTATAGAAAAGGGAACAAGACCCAGAGAAAGAAAGGAAAAAAGAAGGTTGGATGCCTAAGCTTACTTAGGAGGAGGATTTCTAAACCCAGACGACAAGTGACACTAACATATTTCTTTCTAAAGAACTTCTACAATGACTATTCAAAGAAAGCGTTTGAAGTCATCATGTGTCATGTTGTCAGTACGGCAAAGAGTGAAAATACTTCTCTGAGTTCTTTGGAGATGGTGGAAGAACCAAATGACATACCATTGTTGAACTTAAATTACTTGTTGTCACTTCCTTTGGAAACTAAGACAGTTCTTATCAACACGTCGATAGGTTCAAACATATGTAGTGCTCCGACCTCTATGACGCACACATGTGCCTCTTGTTGTACGTCCATATGCTTCTCAGATAAAGATATGCTATTAGGGTCAAAAATTCATAATAGGTCATTGTATGTCTCAAGATATGTTCGAGAACAGAGAGTTGGTTTAATTCTCATTGATAATGGATCAACCGGCAAATATAATGCCTCAGTAAACTATGAAGAATTAGGCATTCTAATGAAAGAACTTATTATTGCTGACCTGAATGCCCACACATTATTTCATATCATAGAATCGAAGTCCACATATAAATTTTTGTTGGGCCATCCTTGGATTCATGAGAATGGAGTGATATCTTCAACACTACACCAATGTTTCAAGTTTTACTAAGATGGCATTAAGAAAATTAAAGCAGACTCCAATCAATTCTCAGAAGTTGAATCTCACTTTGCAGATGTGATGTTTTACTTGAAGAATGATGGCATCAGTGAAGCAATGCCTACAGAACCCCTTTGATAAAATATAGAGGTAAACCCAAGCCAGAATCACAAATAGATGCAAGAAAAGAAGCAAGCGACAGGGCAACTATCTTAACTCTAAAGAGAGTGAGACATCCACTAGCACTACAAAGATTACAATTTTAAAGGATGAAAAAGCTTCAAGCCCTCTAATCTTGCATTATGTTCCTTTTTGACACGTGGGAAGGGGAGTCGCCATTTGTGGAATGCTTACAATATTTTTGGTGTCTTTTGCTTCCTTTTTATCTTTTTTTGCTTCAGGGACCAAGAAATCTTTAGTTCCCCTATTGGCGATACTCAACTTCATATCGTGGACACGAATCGCCAACTTTTTAAACGTTCAAGGTTTTATCTCCTGTAGAATGTAAAGGAGTCCCTAATGCATGCCCTGGGTGCACCTCTCCACAGCAAATAATTTGGTGAGTTTGTCTTTGTAGTCAAGACTTAGAGATCTCCATCAGTTGATGTAGTCGATGACCAACTCCCTCTTTTGCTGCTTAGCATTCGTCAGTTCCATCGTGCTAACAGTACACTTGGTGTTGTAAAAGCTTTAGGAATTTTTTTTTCAAGTTTCTCCTAACTATCGATCACCTCGAGCTCTAGATCAGTGTACCAGTCAAAAGCGTTTCCTTTCAGGGTTCGAAAAAATTGCTTGACTACCAAATCACCTCTTGTTCCCGTGTTCTCACATGTTCCAAGAAAGTGGGCAATGTGTTTCTTTAGGTTGCCATTTCCATCCAACTGCTGGAACTTCGGAAGGGTATCCAACAGACATTCTCAAGTTGTCAATTCTCTTAGTATACGACTTGGAGTACATAAGAGAAGTATGAGATAGGCCTCCATATTGAGCTCTAATAGAGTTGGTGATCGTGTCCTATAGTTGCTAGATGGAAAGGTAGGTGATGAAAGTTAAATGCTATGGTAGATTTTCCTGCAACATGGTTTTCCCTTTGTCATGGGTCTTGTCAGCAGGAGTTTGGCTCGACTCAACAATTTCATGAGTTTGTATCTGATCTCTTAAGGCAGCGATTTTATGATCTCGCTCCTCAATAGCTTTCATCATGAAATTTATTTTCCTCTTCATCTCCACCTTGGCCATTTCAACCGTTACATCTTCCATCATAACAGATATCACATTAGGGTGTGATTCTTTCCTAGATCAATCGAAAGCAAGAGCAGATTTGTTAAGCAAGGGATTTTCGTTGATGACGATCTCACATTTTGGAGATCCTGTCAGTAGTTCCCAGAATCTCTTCACAATGATAGAACCTTGCTCTTGCTTCTGCATGATTCCCTTTGAATGACTGCGGGTAACAGGTCCCATGTAGGTGTCGCTTGTAGTAGAAGTTCTGGATGCAACTTTATTTAATACCATCAATTTGTTTGGATGTTGAGAGAGAGATGAGAGGTAGAGAGGTCCCACTAGGTGTGTCAATTTGTTCACACGAGATTTCTTGAGAAATTGATTTCGTGGAGTTGAACTTGGTATTTGGGTTGATTTGACACGGATGTGGTTCGATCTCTAGAACTTGATCTTCTGATTCTTTCTCGGTTAAATGCATATGTTTGATTTGAGGAAGCAAAATGTGTGATGTTCTTCTAGTTAGAGTCTTGGAAGAGCCTTTATATCTTCGAAAGACTTGTATCTTCAAGGAGTGTTCAGCTTCAAGAGTCTGCGAGTCTTCTGATTATTGGGAGAATTCTCCCTGGGCTCTCTGGACTGCAGAATTGCTGATCTTCACATATGAAGAGAACTCTATTTATAGAGTTCTCAAGTAGGCTTTGTGGACTTGGGTGTAGTTGGTCCATGAACCCGGCCCTTGGACTCCACTAATTGGATGACTTTATTTGAAAATTTGGGTCAAACTAAGTCTTTTTTTTTTTTGGCTCAATTAGAATTTAGCCCAAAAAATAATATCAAATTGGATAAAATTATTTGATTCAATCCAATAGTCATGACGAAAACACGTGGCATCCTCGGGTTTCGCCAATTTATATCTTCAATTTTAACTCAGGACATATGTCCATTTTTTTTAGTTAGTCATAAATTAGTTGATTTGTAAATTCGTCATTAATTTGGTAAATAACGTGGTAATTTGTGATTGATCCAAAATTTCTTCTTTTAACAAATACGATTCAAGACTACAATATTGTCTCTTATTGAGAACACAGTTTCGATGGATCCAAAATATTAAAAAATTCAAACCCATATCATCTTATGTACATCTTCTAGTCGTAGCTAGCTAAATGTATAACACTGTTATAACAACTTATTGGCACGCACACAAGTATTCCTACATGTGCATCTACTTTGAATAATTAAATGTCTACCAAAAAGCATAGTCCACTGATTTGGATAATCTCAAGATCAGATGTGAATGGAGGAAAAGCTACTTTGTCATTTATTATTTGCATTCATCTTTTCTTTATCTTTATAGCCTTTATTGAGTTTTGTTGCTGATCAAGACTACCCCCACCACATATATATGCAAACCTGTCTGTCGCTCATTTATCAATAGAAAGTGAGAATGCATTGAACACTTTTGACCTATGAGTGTCAATAATGTCCCCCACAATATATTAATTCATTTTCTTTCTTATTACACAATTAGAGTACAGGGGTTTAAGCTTACAACTTTAAGTAATATGCATGAGTCAGCTGACATATTTACTTTAGAATATTTGATTTGTTTTCTTTTTGTGCCCAAAAAAAATTTGTGTCACAGTAGGATTGATCAGCGGAATTTGTCTCCAAATTCTGGATCACATAATTAACCATTTGTACCTAATATGAAGTAGTAGTAGCACACATCGAATGTAGGAGAATCGTTAAGTTTTTCAATTAAATTATTTATAGCCCCACGTAATCAGGAGTATTTGAGATTGAGTTTGTTGACAAGAATATAAATTGCATAAAAATAAAGAAAGTCAAATAAAGTTGTTATAATCAATGAAATAGAACCTAGGTCGGGTTATTACTGAATTTTCCTATTTTGTATATTCAATCATTGAATTCTCAAAATTTGACTTAAATGTTTGTTTGTACTTAACCAAATTAATTAGAAAAACTAATTAACCATCCTGATTAACTAATTAGTCCAAAGTGAATCAATAAAAAGCATGCAAATCCAAATTGACCTAATTGCATTGAGATCTAGGGCAAAGTTATATTGAGTACTTAATTTTTAAGCACCTAATTAAACATTCAATGGATTTCATCCTAGGTTGATTAGAGCGATGTTTATTGTTATTAATTCACAAGCTAATCTAACCTATTGCCTTTTGTAGATTAAGATACAATTATATGTCACTTATTATATGCCAATCTCGAGCGGTAATCATATAATCGGCAATCGCCAGACAACATGATCAAAATCTATTAAATAAGAATTGAAATCAACAACTACAAATAAACCAAGTTCAAATGCTCACAAATTATATAAATAGGGAGAAAATCCTAAAACTCAAGCTATAATGAGATACCTTAGTCCATAATCGACATTACGATTAAGGAGGTAGAGTTTGGATACATCAAAGATGAAAAAGACAGACAAAAATAAAGAGAAATTGGGTGGAAATTAGTTGGGATCGGATTATCTTTAACCTAGGCGGATGATAGCCTTTTTAGAATAATTGGGATGGCGTTGTGGCGTTTTCACGACCTTGGGTGGGAGGCGTCGGTGCCGTAGCGCCAAACGCGCGTCTTCATCTTTGTAGCACCATGGCGCTCTTTACATTGCACAAAATCCTTCCTCACAGGGAAAAGTGCCGCATATGGTGTTGAGCAGTGCCGCAACGTATGCCATCGGAGGGGATTTGATCATTTTGTCTCTTTCCCGGTTGATGTATTTAAGCTCCATTTTGGTGTATTTTAGCTCATTTTATCACTAACGTCACGTTCTATCTACTAAATGCTCAATATCTGTAAAATCATGAAATAAATACGTAAAACTTAGAAACAACCTCGAATTAAATGGGACAATAAGCTTCTTTTCGGTACTATCAAATAGCATCCTTGATATGATTCATAAATAATGGATAGAAATTTAAGAACTACTTCGTGTCAAATCAGACAATATCAAATAGGATCCTTGAGATGCTATCAAAGCTTTCTCAACATTATTTGGCAATTGAAATTAAGAATGCCTATGTTCCTGTTCAAGTATAATCAACAGAAATTACCATAAAAAAGGTTCAAATTTTATTTTATTTTGCATTTTTTTTTTAAAGATTCTTCAATTTACGTCCCGTTACTTTTACTTAAAGCATCCATTTTGGTGATTGTGTTTTCAATTTTCTTTCCATTTTACTCAGTGTACCTATAAAATGTTATTCCTTTTAAAATCCATGGACTATGAAACATGATTGTTCTGATCTTTTTTTTTTAAAAAAAAAAAAGAATACACAACCCTACATCCAATATAAAAAATTTCTTAAAATTTTATTTTTGTGAGAAATTTTTATAAACAGTGACCATATAAATAAGATTTCAAACTAAAATATTTTATTCGCACACATAAATTGAAATGCATAAAACCTAAAGTACCTAAGCCAAAATGAAAAATACATTGCAGATTAAAGTATTATAAACTTTGTATAACTTTAAAACAAAAAGAAGAAAATATACACAATCATGTATATAAGTCCTACCAAACAGTTAGACACACCCTGAAAGGTTGTTAGGATAACTTTTGGTCTCTGAAAAAGTAGTAGCCCAAAAAGAAATATTGCCAAAAGAGAAAAAGACATGCGCACTTACACTCACAATAATTGCTATAAAAGGGAACAAAATTGCGGCAAAGTTATGCAGTGAAGATCGATCTGATAAGTTGAAAGCAAAAAAGAGGTAATAAAAAAATGTGTCTAAAATGGGTGATGGTGTTTGTAATTGCAGCGGTGCTTCTCACCGCTCAGTCTCCAGCCGAGGCTCACCGGCCAGCGTTAACTCAAAATGATCCTTATTATCCTAATAACGAAATGAAGTGGTTGGTGGGTAAGTGGCAAACCAACACACCCAAAACCATGCAGAAAAACCCCTTATGATGGCAAGTGCAAGCTGTTAGAAAAAACATGGAGGACAAATATGAAAAATGAGAGATATATTTTCCATTCAATTAAGCATGCCTTTATATAGGCTTACAAACATAACCATAGGAATGCCAATGGTTACAAAAATCTCATAACTCACATAACTCCTATAACTTAAAAATGTCATCAAATGCTCATAACTCACATAACTCCTATAACTCAAAAATCACTATTGGTTACAAAAAACTAAAAGTCACAAAACCCAAAAGTCACATTAAATGCCACAAATAAAGTTTAATAATGACAAATGTTTCAACACCCCCGCTTAAACTTGATTTGTTACACCAAGTAAACTCCTCATTTTGATAAAAGTCTCCAACTTAAGGGGCTTTGTGAAAATGTCTGTCGCTTGGTCTTGTGACTTGACATATTTGAGTTCCACTTCTTTCTTCGTAATGCAATCCCGAATGTAGTGAAATCTGGTATCAATGTGCTTGCTCCTCCCATGAAATACCGGATTTTTGGCTAAGGCAATGGCCGATTTGTTGTCAACAAAAATCTCCATTGGATCTTCCATTTGAAACTTCAGCTCCTTCACTAAGTTTCTTAGCCAAATTGCATGACAAACATATGAAGTTGCTGCGACGTACTCTGCCTCGCATGTTGATAATGTGACTATGGGTTTCTTTTTTTGACATCCATGTGAATGCCGTTTCACCAATAAAAAACACAAACCCCGTAGTGCTCTTTCGATCATCCAAATCACTACTCCAATCACTATCACAATAATCAACAATATCAAAATTGCTAGAAAAGACATAGGAAAGACCATACCCAAACGTCCCTTTGATGTAGCGAAGTATCCTTTTTGCCATTTTGCAATGTGTTGCTGTCGGTTCCTCCATAAATCGACTAATAATTCCAACCGAATAAAGAATATCTGGTCTTGTATATGTCAAGTATCTCAAACTTCCAACCAAGCTTTTGAAATATGTAGAATTTACCTTCTCTCCTCCATCTTGCTTGGTGATTTTGACTCCAAATTCCATCGGTGTTCCAACTGGATTAGCATCATTCATATTTAACTTCTTGAGCACTTCTTTAGCATAGCCCTCTTGGGATATAAAAATCTCATCTTCACCTTGTTTGACCTCGATCCCAAGATAGTAACTCATGAGACCAATGTCCGTCATTTCAAACTCCTTTGCCATCTCTCTTTTGAACTCATCAAACATGCTAGGATTGTTTCTGGTAAATACTAAATTATCAACATATAAACAAATGATTAGTATGCTTTCACCTTGCATTTTGATGTAGAGGGCATGCTCATAAGGACATTTCATATACTTCTTCTCTTGAAAGTACTTGTCAATCTTCGAATTCCATGCTCTTGGTGCTTGCTTTAAACCATAAAGGGTCTTCTTCAATCGAAGCACTTTATCTTCTTCACCCTTGACTTCATAACCCAATGGTTGTTCCACATAGACCTCTTCCTCAAGAATTTTGTTCAAGAATGCCGATTTGATATCCATTTGATGTATCTTCCAATGATTATGGGCTGCCAAAGCAATAATCAAACGAATAGTTCAAGGCGAACAACAGGGGTAAATACCTCATCATAGTCAATGCCATGTCGTTGGCTTATACCCTTTCATTACTAGTCTCGCCTTGTGCCTTTCAACATCGCAATTGAGTTTTCTCTTTTTCTTGTATACCCACTTCACTCTGATCGGTTTGTGCCCTTTTGGAAGCTTGGTCAACTCCCATGAGTCATTTTTCTCTATCGCTCGAATTTCTTCATCCATTGCATCCTTCTATTTCTTGCTTGCAATGACTTCTTGGAAACTAATAGGCTCACTATCACCAAATAGACAATAGAGAATTAAGTCATTTTGATTTTCATTTACCTCATTAAGTTCCCATAGACTTCGAGTTCCTCTTGGGCCAATTTCGTTCTCCGAATCGCTGGATGAACCTTCAGATGATGATCGATCGGTCGAATGAGGTGGCACTGGAATGGGCAAACCTTCACCCATTTCATCCCTAGTCGGCTCATTTTCATCGTCTTCTTCAAAATATGGAAGGAAATCATACTCCTCCTCATGTATATTTCAATCCCAAGAGGCTTCCTCATAAAAAACAACATCACGACTAATCATTACCTTACCATTCAAAGGATTGTAAAGACGATAACCCTTTGAACTTGCATCATAGCCGATGAAGATGAGTTTCTCGCTTCGATCATCGAGCTTGGTCCTTTTTTCTTCCGACACATGAGCATATGCAATATTCCCAAACATCTTGAAGTGACCAATCCCGGGCTTTCTTCCGTTCCATGCTTCTTGAGGCGTCTTGTCAAGCACACTTTTGGTTGGTGCTCGATTTGTCAAATAAACCGCACAAGCTACGGCCTCCGCCCAAAATTCCCTCGACATCTTCTTTTTCTTTAGCATGCTTCTTGCCATGTTCAAGATTGTCCGATTCTTTCTCTCCACCATGCCATTTTGTTGCGGTGTCCTTAGGACTATTAACGGACGTCAGATGCCTTTTTCATCACAAAATTGTTTGAACTCATTTGATGTGAATTCACCACCTCAAATGGTTCTCATGGCCTTGATTGTAAGGTTGCTTTCATTCTCCATACGTGCCTTAAATCTCTTGAAGATTTCAAATACTTCGATTTTTCCTTTAAAAAGTACACCCATGTTTTTCTAGAAAATCATCAATAAAGAGAAGGAAATATTTATTTTTACCATGAGACTCTAGTTTGATCATTCCACACACATCGGCATGGATGAGTTTTAAAGGCTTCTTTGCTCTTTTCATTGACTCCTTCGGAAAACTACTTCGATGATGTTTGCCAAAAAAACACCCTTCACACACTTGGTTTGGCTTGTGAATGTGTGGTAAACCTCGCATCATCTTCTTCTTCGACAAATCTTCTAGACTTCCAAAATTGAGGTGCCCGAACCGTAGATGCCATAGCCAAGAGAGATCTTCATAACACGTCTTCAAACATTTTGAAACATCATTACATATATTCAAAGGAAATATTCGGTTTTTGGTCATGGAGACTTTACAATAAGTCTCTCATGATTATCCCTCAAATACAAACAATTGTTTTTCATTTGAACTTCAAAACCTTTCTCTAACAATTTTCCTACACTCAATATATTATTTTTTACATTGGGAATGTAATAAACATTTGTGATATATTTATTTTCTCCATTTTTTAACCTAATGAGAATTTTACCTATTCCTTTGATGGCAGCCAAAGAATTGTCTCCAAAAACAATATTATCTTTCTCCATCTCGTTCAACTCTACAAACATCTCGCGTTTTCCACACATGTGATTCGAGGCTCCTGTGTCAAGATACCACATACTATCTTGACTCTCTTCTTCTCCCTTTGAAACCATAAATAAGGTTCCATTCTCCTTTGCATAATTGGATTGCCCTTGATGGGCTTTTGATGTGCTAGCAATTGATCGGTCCTGATGCTTTCGATCAATCGACTCTGTTTGAGATGAGTAACACTCATTCGCATAATGTCCATATTTGTTACAATTATAACATTTTACCTGAGATTTATCTCTCCCCGTCCTTCCACCACGTAAGGTTTGCAACCGTACCTTTTTCACACGATCGGCTCCTCTATGAGTCGATTGGAGCTTTTCCCATGCCACCTTTGATATCTTCGCATTGGCGATAGTCTCAAACGTATCTTCGTCCATCGATTGATACAAGATATAAAGGGCTTTCTTGTCCTTCTTTCTTGTCTCCTTTAACGCATCTCTTTGCGCTTGATTGGCTCCAGCTTTTGCCTCTTGGAAATTGTTCTCCACGATCTCCCACACGTCTTATGCTCCTAGTAACACTTTTATCTTGATGCTCCAATTGTCATAGTTGAGCTTGGTAAGCATTGGTAGTTGAAGTGAACCTATCCCACCGTTGACCATTTTTCTCTCAATATTTTCTACTAGCTCTGATACCACTATGTTAGAAAAAACATGGAGGAAAAATATAAAAAATGAGAGATATATTTTCCATTCAACTAAGCATGTCTTTATATAGGCTTACAAACATAAACATAGGAAGGCCAATGGTTATAAAAATCTCATAACACATATAACTCCTATAACTTAAAAATGTCATCAAATGCTCATAACTCACATAACTCCTATAACTTAAAAATCACTATTAGTTACAAAAAACTAAAAGTTACAAAACCCAAAAGTCACACTAAATACTACAAATAAAGTTTAATAATGACAAACGTTTCAACACAAGCCACCTATGTCCGAGTGAAGGTGTCTCTTTGTGTTGAGATTGGCCACATTGTTGGGGACGAATAAATAAAACTACTGCAAAAGCCTATGTTGGCTGCCCTCAGTGATATGATCTCGTAATATTGTAATGATTGTTAGTGTTGAAGTTGGAGTCTTTTTCTCTGTAATATGTTTGTTTGTTGTGAGATCTAATAGCTATGTATGCATCGTCCTAAATTTTCTCCTTGTATATGCTTTTCTTTCAAGATCTCTATAGCTTAACCCTTGACTTCTTTCTTCCTTTGGGATTAAGAATGTGCTATAGGTAAAATTAGACTGAAACCAATATACTAATGACTATGAAAATCTTTCAAAAGTAGAAGGGTCCAAAATGAATAGACGGGAGAGGCTAAGAAAAATGGACACTTTAATTTTGTTAGAGTATCTGTGTTCATACGTGTCGAACACTCGAATGCTCCGACACTTATTGGATACATATCATAAACTTATTAGTACAATAGATATGTTAGACACTAGTATACAAAGCCAAAATTGGACCAATATTTAGTAGATATGCATCAAACTCTTCTTACATATACTAAGTCAATACATATGACAAAAATAATAAAATTTGATAGCGAAATACATCGAATTAATTTTTTATGTATAATAATAAATACATTCATTAACTTTAAATTTTTTTCTTGTTTAAAAACGATATATATTTTAAAAATGTATGTTCTAATAAATGTGTCCTTGACGTATTCGTGTCCTAAATTTTTTAAAAAAATTAACGTGGATAGTGTCAGTATCGTGCCGTATCCGTATTCCTGTTTCTTAAATGAAAGGCAAGAGCTTGACTATGATTGTGTCAAGATAGACGATGGGTTTATCAGATCTAGGACCAACTAGTCCACTAGCCCACTAGCCTTGACCTTATCGGTCAGCAAGTCCTTGGTCGACCAGTCAAACCCCTACAGCGACCAGACTTAGGTAGTCCAATAAGTGAAGATCAATGTCTTGAGGGGACTGCCTTACACTTGGTATTCCACTAAAGAATAAGTTATTTAAAAAAAAGAGCTCATAAATCTCTTATAAATAGAAAGAATAAGCTTCCATCGAGGTAAGTTTATGAAATCTTTAGAGGGGTTTGTTTCAAAGATTAAACTTGGGATGGGTTAGACATTAAGCCCAATTCTTATTTGGAATAAAGGTTTAGGAAGCCAACTTTCTACTCCCTTCCCTTGGATTTAGTTATACTTATTTTTTTCTAATTTAATTTAGGAGGTTTGTTGGCAACTTCTAAACACCACTTCCAATGGCCGCTATAGATCAACACCGACCACCACCTCCAACGACCATCATCAGCCACCTTCGATCACCCCTTCCGATGACTCTATCGGTGGACTTCCGACGATCCTGTCGATGAACTTCTGGCCATCGACTCTAGCCAAACTTCGGCCATCGTCGACCAAATTTGATCACCACCTCTGGTGATCGTTATTGGCCAACTTCAAGGACCACCATCGACGACTCCTGTCAAACTTCGGACCATCGACTCTGGCCAAACTTCGACTACCATCTATCAACTTTGGAAAACATTTTTAAGTATATAACAAACCAAATAAACTCGTATATAAAAATACTTCTAAGAAAGAGTTTTCAAACACATGTGTTTTTATTTTAAATCAATAGTGTTTAAATAAAAAGTTTTATAATTCATTCCAAACAAGCTCTTAGTTTAATGATAATAATATTTTTTAAATAAACTCTCTTTCTTCTATTTTTCTTATTTGGAGTTTTTTTTTTTTTTAATTATTATTATTTATTAGATTATCTTTTTTAATTCGCTCATTTCCCTTTGTTTATATGTTTCATTTATTTCAGGAGATTTCTTTTATTTTTTTCTATTCATCACTATAAGAAGCATCCCTTATATACTTTTCTTATTATTATTATTATTATTTTATACACATTTTTAATAAAAATTGAATAGTAAAGAGGGGAAAAAAAAGTAAATTGAACCAGAATTTTGCATAATTAAGTATATTTATTTAACTTATATGTGCAGAAAACCTCAATTTAAATTAGTAAACGTGACAAATGTCTGTATAAAATTTTATTTCAAAACCTAATAAAATCAAAACATCAAATTATAAAACAATAAATTAAATAAAATTATAATTTTACTCAAATTTATATTTCAAAATTAAAAATATATATATTCTTCTAAATTTTTTATATTATTTTAAAGTTAACTATATTAAAATAAATAAGATGACAAGTTTGAACTAATCTAAAATCTAACCACTTATTAAATATAAGAAAACATTTCACAAACTCAAAATTTATAAAATTTTAATAAATCTGCACTTCATTCCTAGACGTCTAAGCCTGTACTCTAAACATAGGTTTCTTAAACCCAGACTTCCAAAACCTCCCACACGATTAATATTTCCAGACTTGGCATTCCAAACTTGCGCACCAAATGTTCCCTTTAATCTTTATTATGCTACCCGTAAAAATTTAAGTTTAACTTAAACATCAAAGTATGTACTGTGTGATACATCAATGTACAATTTCCAAAGCTTACTTTGCAGATGTTTGTCTTTAATAAATCATACTCAAGATCATGCCAATCAGGAAGATTTACTAGTGCTGGAAATTTGCATGTTAACAAGAAGATAATGCACAGAATAGTTTGCAATATAAGTTGTATCAATATTTTTCATGTGGACTACTTATTCAAAAATTAAATCTTGATGAAAATTTTGGAATAAACTATGTTAGTTCATTTCTAATTAGTGTCTGTCTATACTATAAACAGCAATCTTGAAGAGTTATTTGAAGAGTTATTTGAGGAAGTAAGCACTAATGTATGAAAGAAGTCTAGCAAGCAACCGAGATGCATCGAGAATTTTGAGAAATACTTGTTTGAATGGCTCACGGACAATAATTATAGTATTATTTACAGGCCAGTGATAAAAGCCAACGGGTGAAACCATTGAACAATGGACAACTAGTGCTCCATGAAAATCGTGATTTTCATGGAATATCAGAGGCATAGGCTTTGCCTATAAACAAGCCATTGTCAAGGATGTCATTACGACTGCTAGACCTAACTTTGTCATCCTTATGGAAACAAAACTACCCCTAGTTGATAACAAAATTAATAAGTCTCTTTGGAGCTCTATAAGAATCGACGAGGCCTTCAATCAAACTTTGGGGTCATCTGGAGGAGTCATAATAATGTGGGACTTTTTCATCCACAATGTTACAAAGGTCTATGTGGGAAAATTCACCTTATACATAATGCTTCAAAAAACAGACAACTCCACTTGGTGGATCACGGGCATATATGAGCCTGCGAAAAGAAAAAAAAGGAAAGATTTCTGGGAAGAGCTTGATTCTCTGATTGCTCTATGTAGTACTAGTTAGATAATTGGGGGCGATTTCAATGTTTAAAGATGGCTTCATGAGAAAACATCCAACAATCCTTCTCGTACGAATATAAAGAAGCTCAATAGTTTCATTACTAAGGCTAAGCTCCTTCTGCCTAGTTCTATCAACAATCACTTTACTTGGTCCAACATCAGAACATCCCGAGCATTGTATAAATTGGACAGATTCCTATATAACAAACACTGGGAAACCAAATTCCACAATCACTACGTCAGTCGTCTCCCTTGCATTACCTCTTATCATTTCCCCATCATGCTGGAGTTTGAATCTCTAAAATGGGACTCCTGCCCTTTTAAACTTTATAACCGATGACTTGCTCATAAAGACTTTTGCAAAATTGTTGTAAACAACAAGACCCTCATACGACGAACAGCAAACAGTCAAGGCACGGCAGTCAAGCAAAGAACAAAATCTGCAAAACAGAAACTCGTTATAGGCAGAGTCGCGGAGATCTCTCTCTTTAAAACGTTTCGTGGCTTTGCCCAAGTGTGCAAGCAGGTCAGAAATACTGTCACGTCGTCCTCAGGATAAAACAGTCTAAAAAGAAAACCGACTTAAAATGCATCCTTTCTAACTCACTGCTCGGAAAACGGAAGAGTGGGAGAGGAGAGGAGAACTTTCGAATGAAAGCAAAAAGTTGTGTGAATGATCTTCTGAAGGCCACAACTTTTATAGGAGTGAGAAAGAGACGGAGAGCCTTAGAACGTGTGGAAGACTCGACTGGAAAGACTACATTTTTATTAAAAATAATAATCACACACATATCTCGCTCGACCGAACGACGGCGGCGGCATGTGGACGTCCATCGAACTCACATTGATCTATCTCCTCACTCCCTCCAAAACATGGGTGCCCCTTGGGGCCCAAACCCAAAGCTCAAGGTTGGAGTACATAAGGGAAGCTTCCAAATAAAAAATTTTCAATGTGCAACCAAATGTTGGTTCCCTCTTATTTTTTAGAATTAAATTTTCACCGAACAATCCTCCACTTGAAAATTTAATCAAAAAGAGAAAAAAAAAATCATCGAGCAGTTTCGGTCTATACAACACTGTGCATAAGCAAAGGTGTCTTACAACTTGAACATTTATGTAGTGTAGATGATTCAGAATATACTAGAATAACCCCTGGTTTTGAACTCTATCTCTAACAGCATCTCACACAGAGTGTCATTAGGGTGTAGTACGAAAGCCCATGCTTTAAGGCCTAGCACGTGTATCCCAGTTTAGTGAACACTCTAGAGAGTTTGCCTAAAAACTCCATAGGAAGCGGCCCTCACTTCCACATTCAGATAGGTGAGTCTATCAAGAGTACTCTTGTAGCTAGGTACCTCATTTGTTATCAAGTATAGATCTCATTAAGAACTGAGTTCAACCTTTCTTATGCTTCAAGATATCCTGCTCAGACTATAAATCATAGGAATGAAACTTTGAATTTGGTTTAGCATGATTCACTATATATTACTCGTGATCAGTTATTACTCATTGATCCTGTTTCTTAGGATCTCCAGTCTACAGGTTGGGTTTTCCTCACCGTGATTCATCTTTCTATAGGCATGAGTCCCATCCTTTCTGAGGTTCTGAAAATCTTCTCTCTGGCCAGTTCTTTCGTCAAAGGATCTGCCAAATTTTCATCTGTCCGTACATGATCCACTCTAACTGCACCAGTAGTGAGAAACTCTCTAATGGTATTGTGCTTACAATTTGTTTTTTGTCTCTTTCCGTTGTAGTAACGATTCTGAACTTTTACGATTGCTGCAGTACTATCGCAATGGATCAATATGGTTAGTACTAGATTTTTTCATAAGGGAATCTCTGATAGCAGACTTCTAAGCCAATCTGCTTCTTCACTAGCTGTCGCTAGTGTTATCATTTCTGACTCCATCATAGATTGGGCTAAATTAGTCTGTTTCTTGGACTTCTAAGAGACAGCTCTGCCTGCTATATTAAAGATATAGCCACTTGTAGCCTTTAAATCATCAGAAAGAGTGTTCCAGTCAGTATCGTTGAATCTTCCAGGACAGCGGGAAACTTTTGATAAGTACCTCATTACCCTTTCTATAACATTTGAATGCTCTTTACTATGTCTACTTGTAAACCAGCAAAGTAATCTGTGTTAGGCCTAGTGTAGTCAGCAGCGTATCTAAGACTGCCTATGATGCTTGCATACTCAGATTGATTGACACTGTCATCGGTGTTCTTGAACAACTTGACACTAGGGTCATAAGGAGTACAGGCTGGTTTACAGTCAAAGTAATTATATTTCGTTAGAATCTCTTCTATATACTGAGATTGATCCAAAGAAATTCCCTTTTCAGACCTATTCACTTTTATGCTTAAGATTACACTAGCTTCTCCTAAGTCTTTCATGTCGAAGTTTCCACTCAATATTGATTTCACATCATTTATGACGTGCAAGTTGTCCAAAGATCAATAAATCATCTACATATAGACACAAGATAGTGCAGATATTATTTTCAAACTTATAGTAGATGCATTTATAACTTTCATTAACCTTGAAACCTTTAGATAGAATAAGGTCGTTAAATTTTTCATGACATTGTTTAGGAGTTGTTTTAGTCTATAGAGAGATTTGTCTAATTTACATACCTTATTTTCTTGACCATGGACTACAAAATCCTCAGGTTGTTCCATGTAAATCTCTTCTTCAAGTTTACCATTTAGGAAAGCCATCTTTACATCCATCTTGTCACGATATTGTGTCAAAGCTCTCAGGCACAATAAAACTCCTGGCCTTTACGGATTCACTATAGAACTTTTTTTAAAAAAAAAAATTGAACATCTTCTGGCCTTAAATTATGAATATGTTCCACGATTTTTTTCAAAAAATATTGTCAACAGGGCTATCAATGCAACTTATATTACTCTAATAGCGAAGAAGCTTACACCATAGAAAGTGGCTGATTATAGGCCGATTAGTCTTACCACTGGCATATATAAATTTTTGGCCAAAGTCCTAGCTGAATGTCTCAAAGAGGTGCTCCCCGATACCATATCCCCCATCAATCCGCTTTTGTACATGGCAGACAAATCAGATATCCTATTTTAATTGCTAATGAAATCGTGGACTATTTGCGCTGTAGTAAATTCAAAAGCTTTCTCATTAAGTTTGATATTGAAAAAGCCTTCGACAAAATAATTTGGAACTTTTTTGTAGACCCTTCTCCACAAGAAATTAACAAAATATAAAATAAGAAATTTATCTAAATTCTCCACTTTCTCCAATTTTCATGGGATTTGTCCGGTGTGTCTTCCAAAATCCACCAAATACCACTATTTATAGACAATTTGCCAAGTAAGGATGAATTACATAGACATTAATAATATATAATGTTGAGACATATGGACAACACTTTGAAAATTGGAGTACGACACATGGTCGATGGACATTAAGTATGAGTATCTAATGGGCATCATCATAATATTTATAATAAATGGTAGTTAATTGAGTAGAATATACCATAGAGGAGGATGGTGAGAAATTGGAGAGACTCTATAGATTGTAATTTCCATAAAGGAAAGGGTTATTTTGGGAGGGGACAAAACCTCGAAAAAATAAGGCTGAAGGTATCTTTTCTTTTCTGGTTATTGGTGAGCGTCTCAACCAACTTATGCATAAGACAACCTACCTAACTCTATAACATTTGAGTGGTCAGAAAATTCATAGGATATTAAATAGTAGGTAGTCATTATAGATTGAACCCATTGTCTTTTAATTCTTTATCAAGGTCATACCCTTTATTTACTACTTGATCATCCCATGATAGCACTATAACATTATTAATCTTGTTTAAAGGTATGAGATATGAATATTCGCACACTCACATTTGTAATATATACCATATAATTTAAGATTAAAAGTATGTTTGGAATACATTTTCAAGTGAATAATTTAAAAAAAAAATTGAAAAAAAACAAGTATTTGACAACCATTTAAAATGGATTTTTGAAAAAGAAAAAAAAAAAAAGAGTTTATAAAATTAGTTGGTTTAAGATAAACACTTAAAACCAACTTTTAGAAAAATGAATTTTGAGTGTCATGGTTAATCTTGTCCTAATTTGAGAAACTTCGGCCACCACCTTTAGCATTTGTCACGGGCAAACCTCCGACGACCGCTACTACCAGCCTCCATCTACCAGCATCCCTGGAATTTTTTTTAATAATAATTTGATATTAATAAAAATACTTTTAGTATATAACAAACCAAATATAAAAACACTCGAAAAAGAGTTGCCAAACACATATGTTTTTGTTAATGATTTTTTATTAAAAGTATTTAAATAAAAATAAACTTTTCAAAAGTATTTTTTTCTAAGTTATTTCAAATAGGTTCTTGTTTAATTAAGAAGGTCAATTGTGTAGGATGCAAAATATTAAAAAATTCAATCCCATATCATTTCATGTACGCTCTACTTAACTAGCTAAATGTAGAACAAGGTTCTAACAACTTATTAGTACACAAGTATTTCTACATGTGCATTTACTTTTAAACTAATTAAATGTCTACCAAAAAGCTTCTTCCATTGATTTGGATAATCTCAAGAGATATGAACAGAGAAAAAGTTACTGTCTTTTATATCATCATTGTCCTCAAGTTAGCACTCATCTTTTTTTTCTTTATCTTTATAGCCTTTATTGGGTTTTTCTTGCCCACAAGACCACTCCAATCCAACACATATGCAGACCTGTTTCTCCCTCATTTATCAATAGAAAGTGAAGATGCATTGAACACTTTTGACTTCTGGGTGCCAATAATGCCCCCCCACAATATATTAAATTCATTTTCTTTCTTAGTACACAATTAAAGTAGGGAGGAAGCTTCCACCTTCAAAAGAAGTATTATACATGTGTCAATTATTGTTTAGTTCCCATTTGCTTAATGTATTAAATTCATTTTTTGTTTATGTCCAAAAAACATTGTGTCAATAGGATCCTTCATATCATACGTAAATAATGGATAGAAATTTAAGAACTACTTTGTCAAATTTTTCAGTATGTTGTACTTTAATAAGCCTTCTGATTTGATAAGTTTTAATAAAACTTAGCGTGGGTTTAGAATACATTTTCAACTGTTTAATTTAAAAAATAAATCATTTTGAAAAAAATTTGAGTATTTGAAAACCACTTAAAATAGTTTTTCAAATGTATTTTAATTAGTATTCATCAAGTGTTTATTTAATGAACTGAATGTGTCGTCTTTTCAAGGACGCATTCAACTTGGACTGGTCAACAAATCATTAAAAAATTGCAGAATGCATCTGTTGAACAGACACATTCCAATAAAGACTAGATTTCACCCCCTTTATCTAAAATAGTTTGAAAACCACCCCTTCCCCTGATTAACTTCTAAAACCACCTCATTTTCCTAATTTACCCTGTTATTCAATAAATTGGAATGTATTACATAGTATGAAAGAAGTAAATAAATATACACAAAGAAGAGTAGATATGGAAGGTTCTAAAATAATATTCATATATGGTAACACTCTCCTTCAAATTCAAGGTGTTAGATTACATACTAACTTGAGTTAATGAAGTACTATGATTGTCACAGTAAAGTTGATTACCAAGTTGTTGAGGAACACCCATATTAGCAAAGAGCTAGTGAAACCATAATAACTCAAAGGTAACATCAGCAAGTGCTCTGTGAGAGTTTTGAACCTAACTTAGATGGCCAAACAGAACATATAAACAATCAGCAGAATAAATCAAAAGAAATAAAGAACGGACACCGAGATATATAGTGGTTCAACCAATTTGATTTACATCCACTTTGAGAACTAGCTTGAATCAATTTTATTACGAGCAATAAAGAATTTACAATTACAGATAATCAACAATAATCACCAATCTTTAATTTAGATATCAACTGATAACGAAAGATCTGCGCACCTCTGAAATCGAGAACAACACGCTGAAAAACCAACCCACGTCAAGCGCACTGCAACCCGCCTCTGACCGGCGCACCCCCTACAAACCCACGTTTCCCCTGACGCGGATTACCGGTGAACACCCACACCAATCCAAAACCACTGCCGAACGAACGACCTGACAAGACTTCCATACGAAACTTGTTGCCGATCAAAAACAAACTTGCTGCTGATCCTTGCCACCAACGCCGGACGGACGAAAAAACCACCGTTGGAATCGCGGCCCACTGTCGGACGTCCTAAACAGCAAGTACCTACATAGCCTGAAATCTGCCACTGCCGACCGTCTCTTTCTCACAGTGTGTATCTCTCAAGTCCACTACCCTCTCTCTTTTGTTTCACATTTTTCAACCCTAAAACAAAGAAGATGAGTTTATTAAGAAAATGTCATTGCCCCTTAATTACAAGAATACTACTAGGCCTTTTTTTTCACCAAAAACCCAATAAGCCCACTTAAATTCCTTGTTATTTTCTACAAATCTCCCTCATAACAAGAATATTTAAGTACCAAGTTGATTCTCCAATCTCCATATCATCCGGATTTAATATTCAGCCTATCTAATAGGTATATAAACCTATGGGCTGGAAGAACCTTGGTTAACATATCTGAAAAATTCTCAATTGTATGAACCTTAACCAGTTCAACATCTTTTTGGGCCACAACTTCTCTGATAAAATAAAATTTGACATCGATATGCTTAGACCGTTCATGATACGATTGATTCTTCGTAAGATGAATAGCACTCTGGCTATCACAACGAACGATAGGAATGAGCTCCTGCGATAACAACTCACCAACTATCCTTTTCAACCACACTGCCTCTTTCATAACTTCACCCACTGAAATATACTCTAACTCAATAGTAGACAAAACAACAACTGACTGTAGAGCATCCTTTCAATTGACCACATTACCAAACAAACGAAAAATGTGCCTGATAGAGACCTTCTTTTGTCAAGGTCTGTAGCATAATCTGCATCTGTGAAGCATTCCAACAGTGCTGATTTATCACAACCTTGCTAAAACACAATGATACATTGGCACTACCATTCAAATGTCGAAGCACCAATTTAATTGCATTCCAATGCTCTTTCCCAATATTTGACATAAACCTACTTATCATACTCATAGCATATCCCAAGTCAGGCCTAGTACAAATCATCAAATACATAATACTTCCAACAACATTACAATAGGGAACATTAGACATATGTAACCCTTCTTGTTCAATAACAGAACATTGAGATGAATAAAGTCTAAAATGAGATGTTAAGGGTGTCGAAACTGCCTTACAATCAGACATATTATACTTCTCAAGCAGTTTATGCACATAACTCTCCTGCGAAATGGTTAACAAATCTTTATGTCTATCTCTTTTCACATCCATGCTTAAGATCCTCTTTCGTTCACCTAAGTCTCTTATCTCAAATTCACTACTCAATTGTTTCTTGAGATTACAGATTTCAGAATAATCCTTAGACACCAGGATCATATCATCTACATATAGAAGTAAATAAATATATATATCTTTCTAAGATAGTTTCCAGTATACCCAGGCATAATATGAGCTCCTATAAAACCCCTGCTTGAGAATAAAGGTGTCAAACCTGATATACCACTTTCTCGACGATTGCTTCAGTTCATAGATGAACTTGTGAAGACGACAAACCATGTCTTTCTTTCCTTTCACCTCATAGCCCTTAGGTTGAGACATGTAGATCACTTCCTCCAATTCTCCATGAAGAAAAACTGTGGTGACATCCATCTGTTCAACAAACATATCAAAGTGAACAACAATAGATAAAATTAATCGAATGGACGAATGTCTCACCACCGAAGAGAAAATCTCATGAAAGTCAACTCTCTTCTTCTGAGTGTAGCCCTTGGCTACTAGTCTAGCCTTATACCTAGGCTTACTGTCACCTTCTGTACCTGGCTTGATTTCCACTTTGACTGAATGAGTTTCTGATTAAGAAGCCCTGGAACCAATGACTATGTCTGATTCTTCTGCAATGAGAACAACTCTACTTCCATAGCATTCTCCATTATTCCTTTGAATCAAATATAATTGCCTCCTCAAAAGTAAAAGGCTCTGTTTCAATACTCAACTGCACAAGTAAGAGCATAAGCAACTAAATTAGCATAACCATACCTCGTAAGAGCCTGTCTCACCTGCTGAGGCCTGTCACGTGTAAATTGATAGTTTTGTAAGTAACTGCTACTTGAACTTTCTTCACAAGCTCCCTCATTAATCAAAGTCCTCTGTAGTTGAAGCTGTCTACCATCAGAACTAGATGACCGATAACTGGATTCGCTTGAACTATCTGATAGTCGTGCTTTAGAATCGATTCTAACTTCTGCCTCAATTTGATCAACTGACTGTTGTTTCTACTGCTCTTTGACAAAAAATGGCATCTCTGTTTCATTAAAGGTCATATCTCTGCTGATAATACATTTATTTCTGTCGTCTTCTAAGCACCAAAGTTTATATCCTTTAACACCTTGAGGATAGCCAATAAACAGACATTTCAGTGCCCTCTTATTTAGCTTCCCTTCCTTAACATGACCATAAATTGAACATCCAAACACTCTGAGAAGATCCAAACTTGGAGCTTTTTCTGTCCATATCTTTGGAGGAGTCTTTAGGTCTAAAGCAGAAGACAGACTCCTATTAATGAGATAACAGGCTGTTTGGGCAGCTTCCCCCCAAAACTACAAGGGTAATGAAGCATTTGTCAAGAGACATCTTGTACGCTCCATAATTGTTCGGTTAAACCTCTTAGCTAAACCATTATGTTGTGGAGTGTACGTAACAATGGAATGTCTCTTAATCCCCTCAAATTTGCAAAATTTATCAAATTTGTGATTCACAAATTCTAAACCGATGTCTGCCCTCAGATACTTTACCTTCCTGCCTGTTTGGTTCTCAACCTACTTTTTCCATTCAAGAAATTTCCCAAAAGCTATATTCTTTTATTTCAGTGGATACATATACACCTTCCTTGAAAAAACATCGATGATCGACATAAAGTATCTTGAACCTCTTATAGAATGTACCTTTATAGGACCCCACAAATCTGAATGAATATAATCCAAAATTCCTTTGGTAGAATGCTTCCCTTTTCCCAAACTTTACTCTAGCAGACTCCCATGATGCAATGTTCATAAAATGGGAGTTCAATGTCTTTAATGTAAGATTGTATTAGTAACAGAGAAGCACGAGGATCATCTAAGCAACCAAATTCACTAATTTTGGCAAAATATAAAGCATACTTTTGCAGAAAACAAGTGAGTTTCAAGACATACCTCTTGTAGAACTTCTTCAAAGCTCCTTCTCCAACTGCTATCTTCTCCAAATCTTGTTGCAGACCACCTCAAGATCTTCCCCACTATTCTCTTGGTGCTCTGGATTGAGTTGTGGGACTTAAAACAAGCTTGAATCAAGGGATGAAGGAGAAATGCTCACTATAGAAATCTAGTTGAAGAACTTTTTCTTCAAACCGAATTTTCTCTCAAATTCTCTATAATTTGCATGCCCGATTTTCACTCCAATATCTTCATTATATTGCAGATCAACAAGCAAAAGAGAGACTTGCATGAGTTTCAGCTCATGCTTGGAGTAGACAAGACCAAGATAATACTTCTTGTGTGAGCAAGTGAAGAAATGGATAATGGAAAATCAATATTTTCCATTTTAGTGTTTTGTTTTCTAATTTTCAAATTTTATCTCAAAAATAAAATTTTGATTTTATAAAATCTATTTTGATTTTTAAAAAATGAAAATTTTAATTAATTTCATAAATTAATTATTAAATAAAACTTAATTAATTTAATATCAAATATTAAATTAATTTTAACACATATCGATTTTTATATATTTAAATCATATTTAAATATATAAATTCTCCTATTCCGTTTAATTCTCAAATTAAACATGTAATTATATCTCTACTAATTCCCTTAATTCTAATTTGAACGTTTCAAATTAACTTATTACGCTATTCTAGAGCTAGTCCGTTACGAGTTAATAGGGGGACCTCACAGACCTATAGATCATGGGCTCCAACGATCCGAGATGAATTAGCTAAACTCATTAGACCAAATTAATCCTCATTCATTAACTAATGGGTCACTCTATTAAAGCCCATCGTTGCACTCCCCTCACTGTAGATATATTATGTCCACATGATTTAACCATAATCAGCAAGTGGACCCTTCATAGGTTGTTTGTAATAACCGCTGGGACAAATATTTGTTTTACCCCCGAGATTACGTCTTATTCCTCAAGTCCCTACTGATTCTTTAATGAATAACTGGTTTGTGATCCAATCATTAAACCAAACTCTCTCAGCCCAGTGAGAGGGTGGGGCCTCTTGTTCAAGACTTGGATTCAGTACTTGAGAGAACAACCTTTCTCATATCCCTAAATCGGGTAGGCGTGAACTCCATCTTGCACCATATGTCCCCAGCTATCTATCCGGTCTTACCCCTGAAATGGGAGTCTTATTGAGCAGGCATTGTTGAGTCAACCCTCACTTATGCAAATCTAAGGGCAATCCTAAATAAACAGGAGTTCATAGTTAGTTCAAGATTCAGATCAAGTTACCTAGGTCATCTAAGTGAAATAGTCAGTCTTAAATAGTAAACAACGTTATAAAGTAAGAGTGACTTATTTCTTGGTCCTGATCTTTTGCAAACTCCTTGCATAGGACGCCCCCACTCCTCATGTCATAACATGTACGAATTAGGATTACATTGTATGTAGCACTTTATAACTCTTTGTAACAACTACAGAGTAAGTCGTATCCAATGGTGTTACCAGAATAAGGTGCCCAACCTTATTCATGTACCATAGATCATTTTGACTATTTACTCGAACCTGATCCATTCCAATGTCTCCACATAAAGTTCAAGTACTCATACAATACTCATGAGTCTTAGTTTATTGGATTTTTACTTTTATACAATTTATGAAATCAATAATAAGTATATCGATTATAGAAAATGTTTATCATTTTACAAACTGTGAGTTTTATGACATAAAACCCAACATTTAACTCCTCTAAGTAAATCTTGTTATGAAAGAGCTTGAAGACCATAACATAGACGTATCTGTTATGCCATAACATAGACGTATCTGTTTCTTTCTGTAACGACCCGACCCCCTAGGACTTAGGTTAGGTCGTTACTAAAATAAATGCATGTATAGAATTTAAAACGATGCCCAATTATGTTGAAATAAAGGTTTAAACAAGAGAAGTTCAAAAGACATCTATTAAATGCAATTGTTAAAACAATAATAGGGTACCCATAATTCGTAAAGACTATTAAAAGTATATAAAAGAAATAATCCTTAATAATAAGTTTAAAACAATAAAACTAAACATTAAGGGAAAAATAAGGACTCTAAATGTCATGATGCGGAAGCGTAAAAACTAGTCCCAGTGGCACGATCACGAATTCCGCTGAGCCATCACTGGTGCATCTCTACCCTTACCTGAAACATCAACATATTAAAGAATGAGCATGAAATACTCAATAAGTAACCCCACCACTGGGGTCAGGCTAGGCATCTATGTCCTCTAGATACCCACCTATGGCACATGAATACATGTAACAAATAAGAGATTGAGTCCTATCCTATTGTAGTTAAGTGTGCCCACAAAACTGATGAATCCCGAAGAAAACACAAAACTGGTGAATCCCGAATGAAACACAAAACTGGTGAATCCCGAAGGAAACACAAACTGGTAAATCCCAAAGGAAACACAAACTGGTGAATCCCGAAGGAAACACAAACTGGTGAATCCCGAAGGAAATACAAACTGGTGAGCATCTAACTAATCAATGAGGATATTCACACAGTCTTAACGTGCTAAGATTCAACATTGTACAGTTCTAAAACATAAATAAAAATCCTTGATAACATGGCTTCATCACATACACATATTTCTTAACAACATATTATACATCATCCATGCCTAACTTACATCATAAATCCACAACATGCAAGTATGCCTCAACACCAGCAGATCAGACATCGACATATGAAAACACATACTATCACATACTAACGATCAAGTACCTAGGTGTGTATGTAAACAAATCAGATCGATAGCACAGAAAACATTTACTTTGATTCAGGTCATACTGTCAATCAATATGCTAACATATTACCATAACATACGCTTATCATGCTAGCATACAACTAAAGTTTTGCCCGTGGGCAGTTCCAGTAGTAAGATTAACTTACTTAATCGAAATTCCACAGATAACTCCGACAACCAAACGATGACCTCGATTGGAAGTAACGACCCTTACCATACGAATACAAAACCATAAAATTTTAGTCCAACAATAATTGCGAAACTTAAGATTCAAAACCACAATACCTTAAAGCTATCCAAGGGACTTGATTAACAACCATTCCAAAATCTCGACTCCAAATATCTACTCATAACAAAGTTAAATTTATTCCAACGAAAAGCGACAATTTAAAAACCTTCAAAACATGAATTAAATTAATTTTTAAATCCAAAAATCAAATGTGGTTACAAAAAATCCGTTTCAAGTAATCCATCTATAACATTGACACTTAACAAATACCAAGATCTACTTCAAACCAAGAGTACAGGCGGCGGAAACTGGAGTTGAATGGTGGCAACCATGTTCATAGAACTCGAGCACAGCCCGACTTCGCACGACAATGGATCTATTGTGAACGGACAGCGATGTAGGCGGAAACGGTATTGTAGGACTGAAGACAAGAGAGAAAAGTGGACATAGACATGGTAAAAAAAATCAAAAGCGACAACTGCTCAGAGCTCCTAACGAATTCGGGATTCTCAAAAGTAGGAAACAGCAGGCGACTCGGATTGGAACGAAAAATAATCCTTGAGCTGACAAGGCAGATCGAGAAGAGAACTGTAAGGGAAAAAAACGCTAGTGAAAAGAGATTGAGGCGGAGGAGAAGGGGGATTCTTTAGAATTAAAAAAACTGAAATTAAATTAATAATAATAAAAAAAAAAAGGAAAATAGTATATCTCTAATTAAATCCTTTCCTTAACCCACTTTATACTATTTAATTCCTTTCCTCCTTCCAAACATAATTAATTCCTGCCATAACTTTTCAAATCGAATAATTTTGAATAATTTCCACGGCAACACTTAAATCCTCGCACTTATACTTTAAATTCAAAATTCTAAACATGCCCTTCAACTAACGACAATTGCTGAAAAGAGAAAAGTTTTACATTATTAATAAATAAATAAAAAGATGTGGGATGTTACACTTTCCTAGATGCAGCAGTAGCACTACCTGAAACTATAGTACCCTCCAACACATATAGTCCACTCCTCAAGGTCCCCTTTAGCTTAACCAAAGAACCATTGATAACCTTCAGAACTTCATTCTCAAATTTATAGGAATAACTTGCTCTATCTAATTCGCCTAGAGAAATTATATTTCATTTGAGTTCTGGAATATATCTTACATTTGTATGAATTCTGATCATTCCATCATGTATTGCAATTCGAACTGACCCAATTCCTTTTGCATCACAAGCACCATTATCACCAAGAAAAACTGATCCCCCATCATTTTCCTGAAAAACTATCAAGAAATCCCGATTAGGAGTCATGTGAAACGTGCACCCTGAATCCATGATCCAAGCATCATGAATATCCTGCTGGACACCATCAAAACCTCTGTTGAATCATACCCATCAGTAACATTTGCTGCACTAGATTCCCTGCATGCTTGCTACTTGATGCTTCCTTGCTCTTATTCAAAAGCCAATTTTTCTTAAAGTGTCCTTTTCATGACATAGGAAACACTTTCTGACTTTTCCCTTTTATTTTGATCTGGATCTCGACTCTTTTCCTTTTTCGTTCTTTTTCTCACTTCTGCCTCTAGCCATGAGTAACTCTCCATCCTTGTGTTTCTTTTTAATCTCGAGGCTTTTCGTTCTCAAGGCATCCAACACTATATCCATAGACAATGAATCTCATCCATATTTAATAGTTGCCTTAACTTCTCGATACGATTCAAGCAATGAATTCAGAAGAATAACTGCTTGATTTTCATCCAACATCTTCTCACCGATGTTATTGAGATCAACTATAATCTTCTTGAATTCATCCAAGTTCTCTTCTAAGCCTTTACCAGAGTCCATCTTATATCCAAAGAATTTCTCTTTTAGATATAATTTTTTTGGCAATGATTTAGTCAAATAAATACTTTCTAATTTTTTCTATAAAGTAGTGGCTTCATCTACTAGCCTAAGCACTCCATTTGACAGATACAAAATTATCGTTGAATAGGTCATCTCATCCATCTCTTTTTTCAGCTTCTGTAATTGTTGCGGAAGGTCATTTTCGTCTAAGATTTTGGCTTGTTGTACCAAAATAGCTCTAATCTTTTTCCTACATTACCTAAAATTACCTTTCCCATCAAATTCAACAAATTCAACAACTTTAAACTGTGTAGACAACCAAACAAAATGCATAAAGAATAAACACCAAGATATACAGTGGTTGGACCAATTTGGTCTACATCCACTTTGAAAACTAGCTTGAATCAATTTTATTACGAATTTACAATTACATATAATCAACAATAATCATCTATCCGTAATTTAGATATCCACTGATTCCGAGAGATCCGCACGCCTCTAAAACCGAGAACAACACGCTGAAAAACCAATCCACGTCAAGCGCACTGCAGCCTGTCTCTGACCGGCGCACCCCTTGCAGACCCACGTTTCCCCTGACGCGGATTACCGGCGAACACCCACACCAATCCGAAACCACTGCCGGACGGACAACCTGACAAGACTGCCAGACGAAACCTGCTGCTGATCAGAAACAAACTTGTTGTCGATCCTTGCCACCAATGCCGGACGGACGAAAAAACCACCGCTGGAATCGTGGCCCACCGTTGGACATCCTGACCGGCGAGAACTCACGCAGCTTGAAATCTGCCTCTGATGACCGTCCTCTCTCGCCGGACGCCTCTCTCTTTCTCACGGTGTGTATCTCACAAGTCGGCTGCCCTCTCTCTTTTTTTCACGTTTTTCAGCCCTAAAACAAAGAAGATGAGTTTATTACAAAAATGTCATTGTCCCTTAATTACAAGAATACTACTAGACCTTTTTTTCACCAAAAACCCAATAAACCCACTTAAATTCCTTCTTATTTTCTACCTGCTCAATATTCAAAATCTATTCTAGAACGAAAACAACAATATATATTACATAGGATTAAAAGGGTAAATATACACTAAGAATACTAGATATGGAAGATTTTAAATAGGCCAAAATTAGAGAGTCTAATATGCTAATTTATAATGTAATATTTGTATATGGTAACACTATACCTTTTTTTACGGTAACAAATACAAGGATGAGAGATCAAACCTTTAATCACTAACGAAGAAAGTCATTCCAATTACCGTTAATCTATATTTATTTTGATATCGTTACATTACCTTTACGTTTATAATTAGATTATAATGTGATTGGTTTGTTAATGGAAGACGACGTCACTTTTTGTTACCTAAAAAGTTTCACTCGGATTTGTTCTCTGACTTTCAAGTCCAACCACTAAATCAACGTTTATTTTTAATTGACAACGAAAAACTTTGTGGTTGATGTTAATGGAGGGAGAAGTTTCTGCAAAATCAAGAATGGGCCCTTTCAATCCACGTCATTTTGGTTTAACTTTAGTGACGAAATAGCATTTCGTCACTTAATTACTTAAACCTAGTGTATAATATTTTTATTATTATTCTAAAGATATGGACATTGTACAACTCATATAATCTCTATACTATCGAGTTTAAGGTTAGAAGTTTGATTCCGTTTGGTAACCATCACTTTAGTTTCTGATTTTTGAATTTAACTAAATCTATTTCCTCTTAATTTCTTAAGTATATTAGTTGAACTATTAGCCAAATTTCAATTTTCAAAAATTATTTTTTTTTAGTTTTCAAAGTTTAGTTTGGTTCTTAAAATTATTGGTAAAAAGTAGATAACAAAACGAGAAATTTAGACTTCGAAATCGTGTTTTAGACTTAATTTTAAAAAACTAAAAATTATAAACCAAATAGTTACCAAACTGAGTTTTAGTTATTATTATAATGTGAAGGTCACAAAGTAGAAAATTAATCTGATTTTAAATAATTAAAATATATTTAGAGATACTATTATAATTACTCTAGAAGTATTTGATAATTGTAAAAATAAATTAACGGATAACTTGATGTATTATTATTATTCATAAACAAACTTGATGTTTATTTATTTATTCATTTAAGAAAAAGAAAAAAAAATGAAACTTGATGTGTATTAATTCATATTTGTATTTGTAAAAAAAAAAAACGTGGCCTTCTATGGTGTACATGTATGTAACATTACATGACAAAGAAAATAGAGATGTGATTAATTTAATCTTAAATTTTCAATTTCATCCAATAAATTTTAAAATTTGAATATTTTTTGAGATTTTTTCTATTAAAAACCATCAGTTACTTAGGACCTGTTTGATGACATTCTCATTTTTTATTTCTTGATTTGTTTCTCATTTTTCATGAAATTGGCTTGTTTGATAACCATTCATGTTCTTTGTTTCTCAATTTTATAAAACGTTTCTAAAAAGGGGGTCAACTTTGAGAAAATACAAAAAGTAATTTCTACCGTTCGTTTTTTTTTTATTTGTACATTTTTGTTCCTCAAATCGACCAAACTTGTCTTTGGCTCTATTAGTATCTGACATTGAAGGTGTCTAGATTTAATCTACCAGTCTTGCCTTTGAATCCAATAAAAAGTAGTTTTTGGATCTTATCATTTTAAGTCAATGACTCAAGTGAGAGATGATATTGTCAATCAAATTTGAGGATACATACAACTATGTTTTTGTATTTAGTTGTGCATCGAGACCTATTTATATTAGATAATATAAACTGTTGTTATAATTTCTTTTTCGATATTTAATGTATGACATATCTTTTTTATATTATATTATTAAAAAAAAAAAAGTAATACAAATCGAGAATAAGAAATAGTTATCAAATAAATTTTTGTTTTTGTTTCATTTTCTCCAAAAATAGAAAATAGAAATCAAACATATTCTTATTTCTAAATTTTCTCCAGAAATAGAAAATAGAAATCAAACATATTCTTATTTCTAATTCTTAAAATAAAGGAAAGATAAAACAAAAAACATGAAATAGAAAATTGGAAATGGGAAATAGGAAAGCAAAGGGGTCCTCAAATACTTCCGTTAGATTCTTTCACAAATCAATTCATCGACTCTCAAATAGTTATTTGCTTGTTTTTCCACATTTCTTTCTCTAAAACATGACTTCATCTCTCTAATTTAAATAGATAATAATAATAAATCAATTATCAAACAAATTTTTTTAATCAAAACTAAAAACTGATATAATTATCTAACACGTCTTATTAAGAATGTGTTTAGGGTTGATTTTGAGAGGGTTAAAAAATGATTTTTGAAAGAATACTAACCTATTTTGTGTTTAATATAATAGATTGTTATTAAATCCATTACAGTCACTTTTAAAATACATCTTCATTTCACATCATTTTTAAAACTATCTCCTACTATTACTTTTTAATAATTTTTCAATTTTATTCATCAAAATTGAGATTTATTTTACATATTTACTCTATTTGTCACATAACCAAAATCTATCCAATAATATTTTATAAGTTGAAGGCAACTTTCCATTTTTTTTTTTTAATAACACCGTATTGATTTTTTAAAAAAGGTATTAAATCTATTTTTCTTGATAGAACTTATAACAATTATATAGAGCAAACGAAATATAATTTTTAAACCATTGCTTAGAAAATTATGAATATAAATAAATGTGGATTTTAACGATATGTCTTTTGTATTTTGTTGATTGGGATGTTGCAATTCATACAGTTTGCTATTTGAAAAGTTATCCAGGTAAATGAATTATTCTTCACTCTAGTCATCATATATCTCTATCAAATTGGTGTGATTTGGATTGGGTTAGTTGTCCCTTGACTCGGTGCTCTCTCACTGATTGACTTGTATTTCTTGATGGTTCTCCTATATCTGGGAAAGCCAAGAAGCAGGAAATGGAGCCTCGATCATCAGTAGAGGTCTAGTATCGCTCCATGACTTCTATTACATCTTAATTAAAGTGACTTAAAGCGTTACTTGGGAGTTGGTAGATCATCCTCATGCCATAAATTTATTTTGTGACAGTCAATCGACATTAGATATTAATCAAAATCTAGTGTTTTATGAACGCACAAAACATATTGAGATAGATCATGTTTCTATGTACTAACGAACAACTTACTGATATGTTTAGGAAAGCCTTAGGAAAATAAAGGTTTATTTATCTTCTTCACAAGCTGGCATTTTTTGATCCTCATGTTCTAACTTGAGGGGTATTATAAAATATATTTTCATATTTTTTTTTTGTATATTATTAGAATATATTTCTATATTTAATTTATATATTTTTCCATTTATGTATTTTGATATCTATTTTAGTTTTCACCAAAATTTAGGTAGTATATATATCCTCTTCATTCTAAATGAATAATCACCGGTGATTGTTTTAAAAGTTACCTCAATTCCGATCTAAGCCTAAATCAATTGCTTTAAAATTGATGGAAAAAATTAGCATATATTTTGGTAAAAGACTGGTCCGTCGTGGCGGCTGTCGGTTGTACTCTTGCAAAAAGAAAAAGAAAGAAGTTAAGGCGGCCGACTTCTATTTCTCCACTTTAATTAATATTAGTTTGATTTTTAATTTTCGAACTTTATTTAATTTTAGCCTCTTTTTTTTATTATAAGTCTATAACATCTTTGTATTCCTAACTTTTGTTTATAATGCTCCTTTTGAGTCTTTCTACTTTAAAAAAAAACTCATTTAATTAATTCGTATCTTTTATTTTGAAAAATTTTCACATGTAGAAAAAATGACAAACTATTTACAGAAATAGTAAAAAAAAAATACGATAGATGTCGATAGACTTCTATCATCGTCTATTGATAGACGCCTATCCGTTTCTATCATTGGTAGATATTGATAGATTTCTTCTATCAATCTCTATAATTTTTTTTATTTTGTGTAAATAATTTTTCTTATTTTTTATTTTTTTTGAAAAATCTCTGATTAATTTTTTCATTTCCTTCGATCAAATTATTTACATAAAAAATATTCATAGTACAAATAATTTATGCTAAAATTTTGCTAATAGAAATAACCAAAATTTATTTTTTAAAATATTAAGGCCAAGTTGAACATTTTGAAGACTATTTTACCTCTTCTTTATTTTTTTTGTTTTTTATCATATAAATAGTGTGCCAGATTGAAATGTCATTGAATATATTAGAATATAAAAATAAAAATAAATTAAAATAAATAAATAAATATGAAATATAATTTTGGTTGCCGACGTTCAACCTTTTATCGGCAAGTTGGTATGGTAGGTCTCGATTCTTCCCTTGCTTGTCATTTTGTACGAAATTATCACTCTTTGAAATGTCAGGTCAATCATTAAAAGTTATCTCTTCATACAAGCACACACATGTATCTATTCCAAATTCAAAGTTCAAAAGTAGTCTCCATGAAAATGATCATTTAGTCTATAAATAGACTAATTTTAAATATAAAAAAATTTTCAATGGGACGAGGCCGGTTAGAATGCTTTTGACAAATATAATTAGAAGATTGGAGTGAAAATCGGGCATGCAATCTATAGAATTTTGAGAGAAAATTCAGTTTGAAGAATGGTTCTTCAACAAGGTTGCTGCAGTGAGCTTTACTCCTTCATCCCTTGATTCAAGCTTGTTTTGAGTTCCACAACTCAATCTAGAGCCCTAAGAGAATAGTGGGGAAGATCTTGAGATGGTCTACAACAAGATATGGAGAAGATAGCAGGTAGAAATGGAGCTTTGAAGAAGTTCTACAAGAGGTATGTCTTGAAACCCATTTTTTCTCCAGAAGCATGTTTTATATTATGCCAAAATTAGAGAATTTGAATGTTTAGATGATCCTTGTGCTTCCACTTCTATTAATACTAATTACTAATGTTTAGTGTATAACAATTTAGTTTATATACTTTTTATAGTTGTAACAATTTAATGCCTCTTAAGAAAAATCTCACCAAATTTTAGTATTATTTATTTATTACCTAACGACTTAATTTTTATAGTTTATCAATACTTTTAATCCCTAATCAATTTGTTAATTTATATAGGTAAGAAATTTCATCAAATCTATTAACACTATTTTTCAAAATAATGAATAAATTACATATTTCTCAAACAAAAAAAATGACTAAATTAGATAAATTTTATAGTAAGATATAAATTAATATATATTAAAATTTAGTTACTAAATTGTTGCTATAAAATTTTAAGTATATGGGACTATATCTTTACACATTCAAATTAGGAGACTAATTAATAATTTCTTCAGATAAAAATGTCTAGAAGGAAAAAGATATGGAAAATTGAGTTTATTTTTCAATGTAAAATTGAAGTGGTTGAAGAATCAATGAAATAAAACTACAGCTAACCATGACTCAATGGATGAAAATTATTATAAATATTATAAACAAATAGATGCACATCGTTAGTGTCCTAAAAGGCCAAGTGGTTTATCTCTTATTGTCCATGTATCTACTGCCAAGTTATTCATGTATTTTATAACTACACATATGTTTAGTGTCCAAATAATGTCTTACCCTAATTGTGTTATATTTTGCTCCTCAATTTTACAACACATTATCAACAAAACTCTTGTCCTTTTCCCTGTTTAAGGTAGATCCTAAAAGTAGATCATTTTTCCTCTTTATTAGAGTTAATAAATTAAATGTTGTTTTGCATTCCAATATATATATTAAATTTCTAATATAAATATAATGTCTTGTGATAGTGTTACCATGCAAATATTACAAAATTTAGATTCAGAACTCTTAACATTAATGGTAATAGTTATTTGTCATGAATGTTTGATGTTAAAATACACTTGGATGTCATAATAATATGAACATTAAAAGACAATTATTCTTCTTAAAACTCATTATGAATAGATGTACTTGAGGCTCCAAGATTTCAAATGAGTAAGTGATCATTACAACTCTGCATTATTTAAAATCAGTTCAAATTTTTCATTATGCTGAGAGAAAGTTATTGATACAAATATGTTAAATAAGACATTTTCTACATTTCATGTCTCGAATATTCTCCTGCAGTAGTGATATTGAGATAAATATTTTAAAAAATATTATGAACTCATTTCATGTCTTCTCAAGGCTAAATAAAGTAATAAGTTACTGATAAAAACAAATCATGAATTTCGACCAACTAATGGTACACCATTCCTTGAAATAATATTTTAAATTTTAACAATTCTAGTCGAGATCATGGTCATAGTCGAAGTTGTGATTGGAATAGAGAAAGAATTAGTTCCACGAAATTTTTATTAGTAGTGTAATTTCAGTAATTTTTTTTATTTGAGGAAATTTTTGTTATTTTGGAAATTAAATATTGATTACTAAAAATTATTTTAAATTGGAGAATTTACTTTTAATTTTGGAATTTTGGTTTTGAAGAGGAAGAGAAAGAGATTTTATTTATACACCTGAGTCTAGAAGGAAAGAATAAAAGGAAATAAAATAAAATAAAGAAAAATCAATTAAAATTTTATTTTATTTTATTTCTTTTTCTTTTTCTTTTTTTTTTTTAAAGAAAAGACACTCTCTTTCACTCTCTCTCCCACCCCTCACGGACTGCGCGATCCCCCCTTGTGAAAACCCTCGCCGTCGCCCCCTCGTGTCGATCGCCCTCGTACGCCGTCCCGCCTCCCCGAGGTCATCCGCGTCGGATCTAAAGAGTCGACCACGCCTCCAACAGCCGTCCGACGCCGCCCAACCCTGTTTGGTTGAGGTCGAGCTACTCGTCCAAGATCTCCATTGCTATTCGCCGCCGATCTCGACCAATCGACCAGGCTCGTCCGTCCAAGCGCCGCCCTGCTCGTTCAACCACCGTCGTTCACCGTTCGTTTGTCCCTCGGTTGTGTCTCTGTTATTGGTTGAGTGTTTGGTAAGGGTTTCACAATTTGGATGGATTTCGTGGGTTAAATTGTTGTTTTTTTTTACTTGGTTTCAGTTTGTTCGTTACCTGCCGCAGTTGGGGTTAGATTGGTGTTTTGAGAAAATTCTAGGTGTTGTCCAACTTCGTGGAAGAAAAAATTTCGGCCAGTGTTGGTAAGTTTTTAGGGTAAGTCCGATTGAGTTTTGTGGTTCTTATTTGCCCATTAAATTTTAGATTTCCTTTTTGGTAGATACCTATTATATTTGGAATTTAGATCTAAGATTGGAGTAGTTTGGAGTGCGCAACGTATTGTTCAACGGGTTCGAGTTCGTTTCCAACAAGAAATTTGATAACATTTGTGGTTCTTGAGGTTGATCTCCAGACACCCACTAATGATTGGATTAAGTAATGACTTGACTATTGTATTTCGAAGGTTTAAGGTCGCTATCCATCAGAATTAGAGGTTATTTTTCTTTGTGGAATTTGGTGGAGATTTTGGAGCAAAATCTTAGAAGTGACCTTGATCAAGTCACACTTTAGGTAAATTATTTTTGGGGTTGATTGTATATATTGATGAGCGGAGCCTTAGTGTGAATTAAATGTTGGGTTTATGTTGTAGGTTTAATTTGAGTTTCATTATCGAGTAGTTGCTTGGAAGGAAATATTTGGACTTTTGATTTGAGGTAAGTGATCTTACTACTAGAAATTGCCCACGGGCCAGGCACTAAATGTATGCTAGCATGATAAATTGATATTATGACATAATGATAGTATGATAGACCGATAGTATAGTATAATCGATGTATGTTTTCGTATGAGGATCTGAAAGATTAAATGTGCATATAAATACTTGAATGCTAGCATGAGATGATATTTGATTCCATGAGGTTGTATTTGATATGAGGATATTGAGATGTATATGTATGTTATAGAGCCATGATGTTGAGATGTATATGTATGTTGTAGAACTATGATGTTGGGATGTATATGTATGGTATAGAACCATGTTATGATACTTGTGATGTTGAGATTGTGATAGTGTCCTCACTGATTTGTTAGATACCCACTAGATGTTGTGTTTCCTTCGAGATTCGCTAGAGGTAGCGGTTTCCTTCGGGATCCACCAGCGGTTGTGTTTCCTTCCAGATTCATTAGAGGTGGTGTTATCCTTTGGGATTCACTAGAGGTTGTGTTTCCTTCGGGATTCACTAAAGGTGGTGTTATCCTTTGAGGATCACCAGTGGTTGTGTCTCCTTCAGGATTCACTAGAGGTGGTGGTTTCCTTCGGGATCCACAAGAGGTTGTGTTTCCTTCGGGATTCAATAGAAGTGGTGCTTTCCTTCGGAATTCACCAGAGGTTGTGGGTCCTACGGGACTTACTAGAGGTAGTGGGTATACTTAAATACAGTAGGATCAAAATCAGTTACTCATGTATGAGTTCCATGAGGACTAGAGAAGTATTTATGTTCCGCCAGAGGTAGGCATCTAGAAGACATAGATGCCTAGCCTGACCCTAGTAGTGAGGTTACTTACTGAGTATTTTTATACTCGTTCTTTCTCATGTTGTTTCAGATAAGAGTAGAGATGCACCGACGACTAGCAAGAGGAATCCTTGATCAAGCCATCGGGGACTAGTTTACATGTTTCCACTCATATTTTAATGTTTCTATTATGTTTACATTTTCAGTTTTGAAATTCAAGACTGCCGTTTAAGTTTTGTTTTCAGACTTATTTTTTTCTTTCACGGTCCAGTCTTATATAAACTCTTTGTATAAAATACCCCTACTCGTATATCTCACATCAATGATCAGGATCAAATCTTTTGTAGCACTTTACAACAATTGAAACATTTACAAAGTGGGTGATATTTGTAGTGTCACTGGGATAAGATACCCAACCTTATCCATATATTATAAACCATTTAGGTTATCAATTAAACATGATCCACCTATATGTCTCCACATACATGTTTAAGTTTCATAAGATAACTTTGGATCTTAGTTTATTGGATTGAATTAATGTAATCTAAACATCAATAAAATACTTTTTATTTTATTAAATACGTAACTTGTCTTTACAAATCACAAGATACATGAGATTTAGGACATAAAGTTCAACAATCTCCCACTTATCCCAAAACGAGTGGATTGTATAGTATCAAATACATTACAATAAAATGGAGTATAGACAGTATCAAATACCATGAGTGGGATGTACAGTATTAAATAAAATACAATAAATTAGGGCATACAATATACCCAACAAAATCTCCCACTTGCCCTAGATTAGGTGACTCATATCTCGTAGATCTAGACACTCTATGTGACTCTCAAACACTTTAGCCGTGAGAGCCTTTGTAAATAGATCAGCAACGTTGTGCTCCGAGGTAATATGTGTGAAAGTCACATCTCCCCATTACACAATCTCCCTAATGAGATGATACTTCCACTCAATATGTTTTCCTCTTTTACGGCTCCTAGGTTCCTTAGAATTTTTGACGACACCACAATTATCATAATATGGTGTGATGGACAAAGACATATTTGGAATGACTTCCAAATCAGTAAGGAACTTTTTTAGCCAAATAATCTTTTCAACTACTTCACGAGCAACTAAGTATTCAACTTTCATAATGGAATTTGGTATGCATCCTTGCTTGATACTTCACTAAACTATAACCCCTCTATTCAGAGAGAACACAGATCCTAATGTCGATTTTCCAAATCCTTACCAGTCTGAAAATCACAGTCAATGTATCCTATAAAGATCAAATCCTTAACACCATACATGAGCATATAGCCCTTCATTCTCCGTAGATACTTGAGGACTATTTTGATTATTGTACAGTGATTTAATCCTGGAATGGATTGATATCTACTGACAATCCTTACTTCATAGAAAATTTCAGATCTGGTACATAACATTACATACATAAGGCTGCCAAAGGCTGATGCATAGGGAACCCGTCTCATTTCCTCAACCTCTTGAGGAGTCTTAGGACACTGCTCATTAAACAAAGCAATTCCATGCCTAAAGGTAATAAACTCTTCTTGAAATTGTGCATCGAATATCTGACAAACATATTGTTAATATATGATGCTTGAGGCAAGGCCACCGTTTTGTTCTTACGATATCTGATGATCTGGATCCCTAAAATAAACTATGCCTTACCCAAATATTTCATTTGGAACTGGGTGGCTAGCCATTCCTTTACATCTGTCAGTAACCCTACATCATTCCCAATAAGTAGGATATTATCCACATATAACACAAGAAAAATTGTTGAACCGTTGATGATTCTCTTGTAAACATAAGGCTCATTAACATTTTGATTAAAGCCATAAGATTTAATCACAGTATAAAATCTTATATTCCAAGATCGAGATGCTTGTTTTAGTTCACAAATGCACCAATTAAGCTTGTAAACCTTTTACTCTAGTGGAGAGTATTATAAAGATTATAAACAATATAAATGCCCAATGCTTAGTGTCCCTAAAAGGCCAAGTGATTTATCACTCATGCCCAATGCTTGTGATTATATTTCATGGTTCATGTTTACTCTTTGATCTCTCATGTTTATATTTTGAAAGCAATGTTTTGTGGAAGGAGTAGGTTGAAGAAAAAAGTTTTGAAGTTGGAGAATTTTTTGGTGTCGAAGAGGTATATCATACAACTCAAAATTACATGTTTATTTGAACATATTTATTTTGATAGATTTGAGGTATTTTGTTAATGATGAAAATGTCTTTCAAATGTTGGTTGATATTAATTTACTTTGACAGACTTAAGTTCTTTTGATAATGATGAGAATCTCTTTTAAATAGTTATTGACATTTATTTACTTTAGTAGACTTCAATTCTAAATAGTAAGATTGTTGCGAGGATTTAAATTTAGTATTAAGAAGCTGATATGGAATTAATTTAGACTTAAGTTCTAGGAAGATTTCTTGATATGATAAATATATATATATATATATAATTCATGAGATACATGTTTCACTTGTTTACAGAAGAAGAAGAAGAAGAAGAAGAAGAAGAAGAAGAAGAAGAAGAAGAAGAGAATAGAGATGTTATTGAGAATATTTCGATAAAGTTGTTATTGAATATATAAATTGCATTTATAGATTAATAAAATCCAATAAACTAATGAACCCTTGACTATAACATGAATACATAAACTTTATGTAGAGACATAAAAGTGGATCAAGTTTTAGTATATAGCCAAAATGGTCTTTAAACATATGGATAGGGTTGGATGTGGCCCATTTTGTATATTGATACAAACAATGTGATCCCAAAGTCGTTCATGTGGAGACATACGAATGGGGGCATCCTATACAAAAGATGTTTGCATAAGACCAGACCACGAAACAGTCACTTTTCTTTATAACGACCGTTTACTGTTAAAACTGATTATTTCAATTCGATGACTTAAGGTAACTCGATCTCAATCCTGAACTAATTATAAACTCCTATTTATTCGGGTTTATCTATTAATCTGCATGGTTAAGAGTGACTCAACATCGCTACTTTATAAGCCTCCCATTTTAGGGGTAAGACCAGATAGATAGCTGAGGACATAGTCCTACAAAACAGAATTCACTCCTACCCGTTTTAGGGTTAGCACATAGGTTATTCCCTTAAGTACTGACTCTTGGTCTTGAACAAAGGGGCCCTGCCCTCTCTATGGCTGAGAGGGACTTGGTTTATTGATAAGACCATAAACTAATTGTTCATTAGAGGATTAGTGGGGACTTAAGGAGTAAGATATATTACAAGGGTAAAACGATAATTTTGGTCTACCTATAAATACGATCAATTTGTGAAGAATTGACTTACTAATTATGGTTAAATCAAGTGGACAGAAATATATCTATAGTGAGGACAGTGTAACTACTGAGTTATAGTGAAGTGTCTTGGTAGTTAACAAATATTGATTAATTCGATTTAAAGAATTTAACCAATAAATATCAAATCGTTGGAGCTCATGATCTGTAGTCCATTAAGTCCCTCTACTAACTCGTAAATGGATTAAACCTTAGAATAACGTGTTGTGTGAATTTAAAATGTTCAAATTCGAATTAGTGTTTGGATTATTATATATGATATAATTGACGTCTAATTATTGAATTAAACAGATTTGGAAAGTTGAAAATATTTAAATTTGATTTAAATATATAAATATGGATTCATATTTGGATTCAATGTTTTATTAATTTAATATTTGATATTAAATTAATATTGAATTAAATTGATTAATTTAATTCATTGATTATTATTTATTTGAAACTAATTTTATAAAGTTTGAATTTGTGTAATTTAAATTTAATTAATTTCATTAAATTTATTTAATAGGACTAAATTCATTTAATTAAAATAAAAAAATAAATAAAGGAAAATTGGAAGTGGGATTATCCCACATTTTTCGATTTCTCATTCCACCTAATCCAAAGTGGTAGTGCTAAATTGGGTGTCAATTTATGATGAATTTATATTGCATGCTAATTTTCTATAAAAAGGAAAGTTTTAATGAGTTTAAAACTTCATGCAATTTCACAAAATTGATAGAAATTCAGTTCTTGACTTATTTGCACAAACATCTCTTCAACACCAAATTTTCACTAATAATCCATCTCAATTTGGATACCGCCATCCAATCTAATGCCAAGAGGATAGTAGAGAAGTCTTTGTAGTTGTCTACAACAAACTTATAAGAAGAATTTCGTGGAGGATTGAAGTTCTAAAGGGATTCATCAAATGTTGTAGTCTTGAAACCTTTTTAATATTGTTGTTATGAACACATATGATTCTTTGCTAAAATTAATGTTATTAAAGTGTTTAAGATCGTAATTGCTTCTGTTGGTTGAATGTCAACTCTATCACTAAGATTGATGTTTATTATTTACTATAATTTGATTTGTATTTTTTTCTTCTAATTAAGTTTGATTGTAGATTGGAACTTCTAATTAAGTCTTAAACTCTTTATTTGTAGTTTCAGATAGTTTTAGTGCATTTGAACTAAGTTTTTAGGTTCTTGTCTGGGTAAGATAATCTCTTTTGAGTATGAAGAATGTTTTGTACTATGTATTTTGAGTGTTATATTTTAATAATGTGACATGGATAAGACTTTTAGGGGGGTGTTTGGCCTATAGGATTGGAATACAATTCCTAGGAATAAGAGACCAAACCCATGGGTTTGGAATATATTTTTAATGAATGTCATAGGTCTTAGAAATTTTTTTCTTCATTTTCTATCTCTTATCGATAGTCATAGATGACCGTCAACAACAAAGGTTGGTCAACTTCACGATTGACCATTGGTAACCATTCGTCTTGACCGTTGATGATAACTTGACCATCAACGAACGGTCATCTTGACCGTTGGTGATCAATCACATTGACTGTCACCGTCGATGAGTGAGCCTCTTGATCGTCAATGATCTACCGTTAATGACCGATTATCGTGACTGTTGATGACCAACTGTAGTGACGGTCAATGATCAAATGCCATGACCCTTGGCGACCGATTGTCGTGACGGTAGGTGACTAACCAATCATCTTAATCTCGGCGACTGTTGATCGTCTTTACCATTGGCGGGCGATTTCGTTGGCGTTTGACCATTGTAACCATAATAACCAATTGTTGTGATTGTTAATGACTGATCGTAGTGATGGTCAACAACCAAATATCATGACCTCCAATGACCAATTGACCAACATTACCGTCGACAATCGACCGATCAACATCCATTCATTGATTGGTTGTGAGGATGGTCCTAAGGTTTTTTTTTTTTTTTGGGGGGGGGGGAGGGGGGGGGGGTGTTTGGCCACTAGGTTTGAAATTAGGGGGATTTGACATTTGAAACTAAACGCATGTTGGGCACTTGGAACAAAAATCTTGGGGGTAAGAAACCAAACTCATAGATTTGGTATATATTTTTAATGAATGGCATAGGGCTTAGAAAAATTTTCCTTCATCTTTTACCTCTTATCAATAGTCATCGATGACTATCAGCAACAAACATTGGTCAATTTCGTGATTAACCATCGACAACCAATCATCTTAACCGTTGAAGATTGATCGTTTTGACCATCGACGATCAATCGTCTTGACCGTTGGCGACCGATCACATTGACCGTCACCGTCGATGGGTGAGCATCTTGAACATTAGCGATCGACCGTTGTGACCGTTAACAATTGACCGTAGTGGCGGTCAACGACCAAATACCATGACCATTAGTGACTGATTATTGTGAAACTAGGTGACCAACCAATCGTCTTAATCATCAGCGATTGTTGATCATCTTTACCATTGGCAGGTGATCTCACCGGCACTTGACCATTGTGATCTCGCTAGTGCTTCACCATTGTGACTATTGTGATGTTCATGGGTCATTAAATTCTCTTTGCAACCATTGGACACCTACCATCATAGGTGATGATTATCCATTGACTGTCAACAATAATTTTTTTCTTTCCTCCTTCTTTTTTCACTTTCCCTTCAATTTCTCATTTTCTTTTCCTTGTTCATTTTTCACAAAATAAATAAATGGACTGATGAATAAAGAATGCTATTAAATGCAAACACTCAAACGTAAAATTCATTCCGAGACTACACAAAAACAATAATTTAGGAATTTAAAGCAAAATTATCTTTGTTATAAATGTGTTATGATACTAAATTTACAAAATTATTACTTTGTTATCAAAAGATATATTTGTTATTTAAAAGGGGATAAATTAGAAATCTAAAAGCAAATTGAATTTGTTATAAAACTTAATTTCAAAACTTTGTTATTTTATTTTTAGTAAAAACTATTTTTTGTATAAAAATTACTAAGTTATTATCATTCATATATTATTCAGGGGCAAATTTAGTATACGCTCAAGGGGCTCGAGCCCTCCTCAACTTTATGTTCTTTATATAATATATATATATATAACTAACCTAATATCAAAATCACTAGCTAGCCCAGTGATAAATCTGCCTCTTAGCTACTTTTAGACCCAGATTAAATTAAAATTTTCTTTTAGAATTATCAAAAAAATTGATGCAAAATACACTAAATGTTATACAGTTTACAAACAACCATTAAAATATAGAGAAAAAAAATAAGGTTACCCAAATCTATGTCTGCACCCTAAACACAGACTTCAAAATCTCGGGCTTCCAAACCTTGCATCCCGCGTTTATGATTATAGGTTTCAGAACACCTCAAATAAGCCCTCGAACATTTGATTCCTAAGCTTTTGATTATTAATCTGCGCTCAAACACTCCTTTAATGGATAAGACTTTTATTGAGTATGCACTTTTGGTGAGGAATAAAGAGAGAAATTTCTATATTGTCCTATTTCCATAATTTCCTTTCCTTTATTCATGTAGTTTACTTTTGTCACTTTATATATATATATATATATATTTATATTTATTTTAATATTACAATTTATCGATATTCGTGTTCATGTTCTCTCATTTTACTCCTCTATTTTACAACAAAATTTTCAAAAAGCAATCATAGACTACATTATGATTTGAAGACCAAAAGACTTCTTTGCCAACATAACCTTAATATGTAGTCAATTGCAAAAATAATGCAAAATTTTGCTATAAAAAGGCACCTTAAGTTTGAGCATCTCAACAAGCAAGTGAAACAAATCCAGGAAAAAAAGAGAGGAAGATCAGCCTCAAAAATGTGTCAAAAATATTTGGTTATTCTTGTTCTTGGAGTGATTCTTCTTAGCACCCAAGTAGTTGGTCGACCTTATTACCTGCCGGAGACCCACCACAAACTCACTCCCTCCGCCACCCTCTCATCGGCGGTCGGGGGATCTTTGAAAAAAATCCCACCCTGGTTGAAGAAAATATTTCCCACAAAACCTCCCAAACTCCCAAAAATCAACTTGCCGCCGCCACCACCGCCACGGCGGATACGCAGACCGAAACCACCTTCTTCCAACTGATGAATGCCAAAAGTTGCAGTGATTCAAAGGTGTTGGTGTGTATTCTCTCAAGCTTAAGATGGATGATTATTGGAATTTTACTTTTATGTAATATGTTATTTATTATTAGTACAATCTAAGTACACCGTTATTAAAAATAAATGTGGGGTAATTAAATATTTGAATATTTAACCTTGTTGTCACTTATTATATAATATATATGAAGAAAAATGATTGTATTCTTTATCATTTCCTTATCTTTTTAATCGTCCTCCACAAGATTCTTTTTCATTTTCATATGAGAGGTTTGTTCTCCTCATCTTTATGTGAGTTATCTACAAATAAAAATTAATTTAACAAAAGAGAATGATTGTAATCATTAAAAAAATCACATAGGAATGATTGATCAAATCGAAAGTTCATGAATGTGATTGTAACTCTAACCAACGACATAGTTCAACAATGGTTTGCAATTTTTCTTTAAATTAACATTTAAGTTTCCACAAGTTTCATTTAAAATTTAATCGATCATTACATAAAACTTTTTTTAGTACAAGTAAAGGTATAAATATTTCAATCTCCAACTTAAAGTTGAAAGACAGTATATATCAATTATCAGTTGTTGAACTATTTTCATGTTGAATAATTTTATGTAAGAACATAGACATAAAAGAAAGAACAAAATGGAATGGAATAGAACTAAAAAAAATCAAATCAAATTAAATGGAATAGATAAAACTAGCATGTTTATATTATTTTTATAAACAAAATCACTATATAATATGTTAAAGGAAATAATCAAATTAATGGCCGAGTATTATTATACTGCTGAACACGTTGTTTGTGATTGAAGAGAGTGTCATCTTCCAAAGTGACAAAAAAAAAAAAAAATATGGTGCAATTTGCAACACTTGCAAGTGGACCATAGTAACAGTTTCGATCCCGTGACGCATCCCCTATCATTAACAACATATTTTTTCAATTACCAATGAAAAATCGTAAGAAACTTTTTGTCATTAAGTTGAGGATAACCAAATCACAATTTGGGCTAAAAATTTAGTCAATCTCAAGATCCAACCATCAAATTTCATCTAAATAATTGGTGTCTGATACATTAAGTTTTATCGAAATTGATAAATATAGATAATACATGAATAAATATCAATTTATGCCCTCAAACATTAGAGTTGTATCAATTAGAATATTGAGCTAATAATTGTCTTTATTTAAATCTTGAAATTTCGTAATTGTATCAATTTACACATCTTCTAGATTTTGTTCTGCCAACATTTTGTGAATTTGAGTCAATGAAACTCCTAAATTTTCATAATCCAATCATTTTAGACCCTTAATTATGATTATATTTTAAAATCATTTATGCATTAATTCTCAAACTTGTCCCCACAAACCAAATTTGGTCATTTCAATATGCTTTGTCCTCACTCACATGTATCCTAGGAAATATCTGAGGAGGTCACCCAATACGTTCTAGGAATACAGATCTTTCGGAATCAAAAGAATAGAACCCTAGCACTATCTCAAGCATCTTATATTGACAAGATGTTGTCAAGATATAATATGCAAAATTCTAAAAAACATATGTTACCTTTTAGACATGGAATTCATTTGTCAAAAGAATAGTGTCCTAAGACACCTCAAGATGTTGAGGAAATGAAAAGAATTCCATATGCATCTGGAATTAGAAGTTTAATGTATGCAATGTTATGTACACGTCCTGACATATGCTTTACAGTTGAAATCGTCAGTAGGTTCCAGTCCAATCCAGGACACAGTCATTGGACTGTTGTCAAAAACATCCTCAAGTATTTAAGGAGAACGAGGGCTATATGCTTGTGTATGGACCTAAGGATTTGATCCTTACTGGATACACTGATTCTGATTTCCAAACTGATGTCGATTCAAGGAAATCTACTTCAGGATTAGTTTTCACTCTCAATGGAGGAGCTATAGTTTCGAGAAGCATTAAACAAAGTTATATCGCTGACTTCACAGTGGAAGCAGAATACATTACCGCATGTAAAGTCGCTAAAGAAGCAATATGGCTATGCAAATTCTTGGTTGACTTGGAAGTAGTTCCAGATATACACCAACCCATCACACTATATTATGACAATAGTGGTGTTGTTGTCAACTCAAAAGAACCAAGGAGTCCCAAACTTGGAAAACATATTGAAAGAAAGTACCATCTAATCAGAGAGATAGTACACCGAGGAGACATGATCGTCATGAAGATAGCTTCTGAAGACAACCTTACTGTGATCCATTTACGAAGGCCTTCTAGGCTAAAGTGTTCGAGGGCCACCTGGTTGGACTAGGACTCCGAGCAACGTAATCTAAGGCAAGTGGGAGAATATATATGGTATTAGAGATGTCCTAGTTTATTGTATTTTTCCTTTATGTTTATCGACATTGTATTGTATATATTTATTCTCACTCGAGTTTTAGTCCAAGTGGGAGATTGTTAGGAATGTCTTAGAACTCCCAGTTCGTAAATTTTGTGTTAAACATTCTATTTATCAATAAAATATTATTGAGTATCTTATTCAATAAAGTTGTTGATTTTGCATTCTATTATGAAAATCCAATAAACATACCCATGGCTATAGTATGAATACTTTAACTTTATGTGGTGACATAAACAGTATCAAGTTAATAGTATGTAGCCTAAATAGTTTATAAGTATATGGATGAAATTGGGTATCTCATCCTGATAACACTATTGGATCGGCCCATTTTGTATAGGTAATACAAATGATGTGATCCACAAATCATTCATGTAGAGACATGTGAGTGGAGGCATCCTATGCAATAAGTTTACATATAGACTGGACCACGAAATAGCCACTTTTCTTTATAACGACCGTTTACTGTTAAAACTGACTATTTCATACAAAAGCAACCTAGGATAACTCGATCTTAATTCCAAACTAGCTATGAACTTCTGTTTATTCTAGATTATCCTTTGATCTGCATGGGTGAGAGTAGTTCAACAATATTGCTCAACAAGTCTTTCATTTTGAGGATAAGGCCAGGTGGATAGCTAGGGACATAGCCCTGCAAGATGGAATTCACTTCTACCCATTTTAGGGTTAGCAGATAGGTTGTTCTCTTAAGTTCTAATTACAAGTCTTGAACAATCGGGGCCCTACCTTCTCATAATAGAGAGAGATATGATTCATAAGTAATATTATGAATCAAATTATTCATTAGAGGGTCAGTGGGAACTTGAGGAACTAGATGTATTTACAGGGGTAAAACGATAATTTTGACCCAGCTGTAATTACGAACGACGTGTGAAGGATCGACTTATTGATTATGGTTTACATGGACAAACATATATCTACAGTGAGGAGAGTGCAACTATCGAGCTATAGTGGTGTGCTTTGATGGTTAACGAATAGTAATTAATTCGATTAAAGAGTTTAATGAATTAATTATAGATTGTTAGATTTCATGATCTGTAGGTCCATTAGATCCCTCTATTAGCTCTTAAATTGGAATAACAAAATGAGTATTGACGTATGAAATTAAGGTTATAAATTTGAAATGTTTAAATTTAATTTTAGGGTTTTCAATTGGTTGTATATGATACAATTAAAAACGTTTAATTTAATTGAAACTAAATGAAATTGAAAAATCAATTTAATATTTAAATTATGATTTAAATATGAAATTGATTTATATTGGTGAAATTGGTATTTTATTGATTTAATATTAAGATATTAAATTAATATTATTTTAATTAAAAATTAATTAAAATTAGTTTTATTTAAATTAACTATTTTTTAATTAATTTTATAAAACTAATTAAAGAAAATAAAATAAAATAAAATTATTTTTGAAATCATTTTTAAGTTAGTGGATTTTTCCAAATTTTAGGAAAATTCACTAACTACTTTTTAATGGAGTATCACCAAAATCTAATTTAATTATGTGATAATCACCAAGTAGATGGTGTCTTCCATGCAGCCTATTGGTTTTGCATGATTTCTATCTATATATAGAATCTTGATGCAGAAAGATTATCAAGGAATCTGAGTTTACTTGTTGAAGTGAAAAACTAAAAACCCTACTCAACCCTCACAAGTTCATCCTCAATTCAGCTTGATTTGAGTGTTTCCACCACACATTTCTTTTTTAGCATAGTGGAGAAGATCCTGGTGGTGGTCTTCTTGAAGATTCAAGCTCTACGTTGGTGGAATATGAATTTGTGGAAGAGATTGTCAAAGGTAATATGTGTTTCAAACTATCTTATGAATGTCGTATGAACATCATGTTTAAACATCAAATTAAATGTACTTTACATGCTTATTAATTCTGAAGTCTTTCGTTGCATGTTATATTACTCCTTCATAATTCCATGCTTATTATTTGAAATTAACCTAATTAGAGTACTTTAGACCCATTTTTCTTTCGCTACGCATGTGTTATTCTATCAATTCCAACTTCTTAGGGTTTTATACCAATACGTGTGTCGGGCATCCTCAAATTCTGAAGTGATGTAAACTATCTTTACGTCCTCTCCATAGCTCATATGGTGTTTCTGAAGCACTTTTTGAGGGAACCTGTTATGTACAACAAGTTGTACTGTATACCCCCAAAACGATTGAGGTAACTGAGTATAACTCATCATTGAATGAACCATATCTAACAAAGTTCAATTTCTTCTTTCTACTACACCATTCTGTTGTAGTGTACCAGGTGCTGTGAGTGGGATTGAATTTCATGTTCTACTAAATAGTTTTGGAATTGTAAATCTATATACTCACCACCTCGATCTGATAGAGTGTTTTTATCCTTTTACCTAATAGGTTCTCAACCTAAGTCTTATATTCTTTGAACTTTTCAAGAGTTTTAGACTTTTGATGCATTAGGTAAACACAACCATATCTGGAATAATCATCAATGAAACTAACATAATATTCAGATCCTCCTTGAAATTTGACATTCATCGGACCTTAAAGGTCTGAATGTATAAGTTCTAGAGATTCTTTGGCTCTAAGACCTTTTTTTGGAAAAGAAATTTTGATCAATTTTCTCTCAAGACATGATTCACATGGAGGTAAAGATCTGTCTTCTAACTGATTTAGATGACCATTTTTAACGAATCTCTCAATCTTATTGAGATTTATGTGACCAAGTCTTAAGTTCCAAAGATAGGCGTTAGGAGAAATCATTCTTTTCTTATTTTGAGTTTCAACTGTTTTAAACATCTCTATATTTAAAATGGCTTTTGCCTCAGTTGGTTTTAACACATATAAGTTATTTTCAAGTTTAGTTGTACACATTTGAACACCTTTGAACTAATGAACACTTCATTTATATCAACAGTGACTTTGTACATATGTTCTAGCAAACAAGATACAAAGAACAAGTTCCTTTCCAGTTTAGGTACATAATATACAAGTAAAATATAGAAATCTCCAAAAATAACTATATATCTTCCACTACTTCTGCTGAAATGACTTCACATGTTCCTAACTTGAAAGTCATTTCATTTTCTGATAGCTGCTTCCAGGAGCTACTTTCTTGTAAGGAAATGAAAATATTATTAGCGGCCCCTGAATTCAATATCCAGGTTAAGTAAGAACTTTCCACAAAACATGTTTCAATTACAAGAAAATAGAATTTACCTTGATTTTCCTTCTCAGCTTTCTTTGCTGCAAGAAATTTAGGGCAGTTGTGTTTACAATGCCCGTCAATGTTGCAATGGAAACATTTTTCTTTTGTAACCTTCATCTTGCTTTTATTGGCAAGAGACTGTTTCTTCCATTTTTCCTTTTTCTTCATCTGGATACTCTTATCCCTCGAAGATCCAGACTTCTTTTCAGAGGGTCTTGAACTGGATGAAGTACCCTTCTGAAATTTCTTTTAGGAAACAATATTTGCTTCCCATTCCTTATTTTTCATTAAAGATTGGTAAGTTTGGAGTTCATTGAGAAGAGTAGTTAAGTTGTAATCAATCTTATTCATTACAACATTCGTACGAAAAGTTAAAAAACTCTTCGGAAGAGATTCCATTATCATACTAACTTGACTCTTCTCATCTATGACAGTCCTGTTTGCCTCCGCTATATTGAAGTGGACCATTATGTCCAGGACATGTTCTCTAACAGAGGCCCCTTCCTTCATTCAAATTATAAAGGTATTTAATGGCATCGTGTTGTGCCAATGAGGATGACTGTCCAAACATCCCTTGCAACAACACCGTGATCTATTTTGCAGTGACCATGGTTTCATGCTTTTTGGTAAGTACATCAGATATGCTTGTCAAAATATAGGATTTGGCTTTATCATTTGCCCGGATCCATCTGTCATAGATATCTCGAACATTTTGGGTTAAGTTATGATTGGAAAGAAGAAGACGTTCCTCCGTCAAAATAAATCTTAAATCATCAACTACTAGTATCGTGCTTTCCATTGAATTTGTCAGAAGCTAAGAGTTATATAATCGAGTTTGACATGTTGAAACATAAAAAAATTCTATAAGTAAATTGCATCTAAATCCAATTTTAGCAAAAGTAATAAACTATCTATATTTCTTAATTTATTTGCAATGATACTTTAGTGAGTTAGAAAAGATGCTACTGTTCGGCAGTCAAATACTCTTTCACTAGAGTAAGACAATCTTGACCAAATACTATATCCAAAATAACTCCTATTCTTATAGTCATTTAGTTACCATTTTTGATTAAGCTAACACTTAGTAATTCTTGTAAGTGTGACCCTCCATTTTCAGATTCCATAGAACGGTATGAATATTCCCCTGAATAGGAAAACAATGGTCAAATTGAAACTAAGAAACCCTATTCATTTATGAAGTTTGGGTTCTTCCGAATCCTATGTTACAAACCTCTGAGAGTATCGCCGTAAAAACGACTAGCTAATGCTGCCTAAAAACGACAACAAGTGCAACATAGGAATCTAATAGTTCAAACTAATGGAAGAGACCGTAGGATTTTTTGACACATTTCCTGCACCCACTTATTATGAACTACTTCCCCTATTCACCTTGATATTGACCCATGCAAACACTTTTCGAATGGAGTAGCCACGGTAAAAGCAACACAAAGCTGAGCATGGATCTCACGGTGGAAGTCATAGGGACTCGAGAGCTAAAAATAATATATCGTATATACTTTTGAAGTGTTCTATTTATTTGGATATCTTTTGTACTTAGGTATATTTCGACTAAAAAACTTCCTAAGTCTATGTGTTTTATTCATGTATAACGTTTATATTTGGATTTTAACCTACGTTGTCTAATGATAAAATGATTACATCGCTCACACATGTTCATAAAACATGTTAACAACACTTAGTAATTTGGCTAAAATCCCCAAGTAGGAGGTGTTACATAAACCCTAAACTTAAGTACCTTCAGCCTTACACAAGATTATAGACCGATTGAGTTTGTAACCGTGTTTTATAAGATAACGACTTATTTTAACTATTAAAACAAGTTGTTATTAAACCTAAGTGAACATGTCACTTATCTTTGTTATAGATTTTAAATGTGTAACCCATTTTATTACTCTTAGAAAACTATAGACATGTTATATCATTCACATAAGCATTTCATACATTAATATAACAATTATATTAAACTTATGAAACCCTACTCATGCATACTATATACATTATAACAAATTTATAACATATATCAATGCATGAAACATGCTTTCCTATGGTGGGATTTAAAATCTACATGGCATACAATATGCACATCTATGTTTAATCTAAATATAACATACATTATATGCATAAAACATCTAAACAACACTTGATATGGACCAACTTTGGCATCCTAATCAAGCAATAAATTAATTTAATTATAAAAACAATAAAAAAAACAGCTTTAAAGTGCCTCTGGACCGCTCAAACAGACTTGAACTGAACCCGAACTGCCCGAACCAGCCCTTAAATGCTTCAAAATGGTCTTAACTAGACAAATTTGGGTTGAACGGGACCCTTGGTAGCCAAAATTGGTCGAACATGCTTACTCCTGCGAACCGGACTTATTGTGTGTGCATTTCTATGTTGGGATGAGTAGCGTTGCAATGCTCCATCTCAACGTTGTAATGCCTCGGGCTTCAGGATGAACAACATCGTGACGCTCTAAGAATAGTGTCATGACGCTACAAAGGCAATGGTTGAATCTATAGTTTTTTGCTTCTTACCTTGCTTGCTTGAATCTTCAATTACAACCTATTTTTAACTTTATTGACTCCAATAAAGTTACAGACTCTTAACCATAGATTAAGGCCCATCAACTAAGAGCCAATTACAAATTTAACAACTGAATCAAAGAGAATTCTAGTGCCAAAATTGATTTTAAAACCATTTCAATCACCAAACATGCAATGCAAGAAATTCATCCACTAAACTCAAATTAATGTTAATTAAGTGCTTAAATCATACTCTGATATCAATTGATAGAATAAACAAGAAAATTGCAGAAGCTAACATAATCTTAAGCACTCTAATTACACTTACTTTGAGTTCAAAGCATGCTAAAACAGTTTTCAAGTAAAGGGGTTTCAAGTATGTATACCTTTGTAGAATTCCTCTCAATCCTTACTAGAACTCCACGGATTTGAGTTTCAAATCTTAAGTAGACTATCAAGAGAATCTTCTCTACTATTCTCGGCCTTAATTGAGCGGTGGAAACTCTCAATTGAGAGGGAATTGAAAGGGTTTGAGAGAGTTGGAAGGCAAAAACTAGTTTCTGCTTCCAATCTCAGAAAATCAGTTTGCATGCCTTCAAAAATATGAATTATGAAGTATTTAACAAGCTTAAACATATAGACACTCAAACATTCAGCTAATTGACACTTCAATTAGCACTAAGTGAGTGGGCAAGGTGTCAAAATGTGGAAAAATCCACTAACAAACCTCAAAGTTGGATTTTTCTACTTAAATTAAAATTCAATTTTAATTTTTATAAATTTTAAATCTAATTAATTTTACTTTAAAATTAATTTAGATAACATAAAAATTCAATTCTAACAAATTGAATACTCATAAATTAAAATAGATTTATTAATTAGTTAAACAATTTAATTAATTAAATAATAATTTAGTATTAAATATTAAATTAATAAAACACCTAATATGAATCCTTTTCATGTAATCAATATTTACATATTTTAAACTCTTCAATTATATTTAGTTTCGATAAATTTAAAGTTTAATTATATCAAATATAATTATCCAAACCCTACAATTGAAATTAAACACTTCAAATTCCAAACCCTAATTTCGAATTTGAAGATTTTAAATTCGCTCAATTTTATAATTCAAGGTTTAATCTTTTACGAGCTTGTAGATGGACATTATGGACCTACAAACCATGAGCTCCAACGATTTGAGATTAATCGGTTAAACTCTTTAATCCAAGTTAATTAATACTCATTAACCACCGAGACATACCACTATAGCTCGATGGTTGCACTCTCCTCACTGTAGATATATTTCTGTCCACTTGATTTAACCATAATCAGTAAGTCGATCCTTCAAAGGTCGTTCGTATTTACAGCTAGGTCAAAAATTATCATTTTACCCTATAAATATATCTTGTTTATTAAGTTCCCATTGATCCTTTATTGAACAATTGGTTTATAGTCCAACTAATAAACCATGTCCCTCTCGCCCATGAGAGGGTGGAGCCCCTTTGTTCAAGACTAGGAATCAATACTTAAAGGAACAACTTCTCTGCTAACCCTAAAACAGGTAGGAGTGAGTTCCATCTTGAATGACCATGTCCCTAACTATTTATCCAGTCTTATCCCTAAAATGGGAGGCTTGTTGATCAGTGCTGTTAAATTACTCTCACCTATGCAGATCAAAGAATAATCTCAAATTAACAAGAGTTCATAGTTAACTCAAGATTAAGATCGAGTTACCCTACGTTAACAAATTGAAAATATTCAGTTTTAGTAGTAAACGATCATTATAAAGAAAAAGTGACTATTTTGTGGTACGATCTTATGCAAAACTCATTTGCATAGGATGCTTTTACTCGCATGTCTCCACATGAACGATCTCGGGATCACATCATTTGTATTAGTATACAAAGTAGGCCGCATCCATAGTGTCCCCAAGACGAGGTACCCAATCTCAACTATATACTTATAGACCTTTTTGGCTATATACTATAACTTGATCCTCTTTTATGTTACTTTATAAAGTTATTTTATTCAAACTATAGCCATGGATTTGTTTATTGGATTTTTATTATATAATGCAATTTCAATAACACTTTTATTGAATAAATGCTTCAATGATACTTTTATTGATAAATAGAATATGTTTTCATGATTACGAACTGCGAGTTTTAGGAAATTCTCAACACATAAAAGCTACGCATATATCTATACATGTACGAAATTTCACACTAAACTCTTAAGGAAAATACCACTCACAACTTAGGGTTGTCCTCATTCTTCCAAGTCATTTAGTATCTCAGTTCCTCTTTGAGTATTGGGTCTACATTAGCACAATTTCAACTTAAAATCTCATGTTTAAGGTTAGAATAACCTTAGAATACTGTTGGAAGAAAATTATGGATGAGGTTGCGCACGCAATCATGCATTAGACATGGCTTAAGCTATGCGTTTATGCCCATGCGTCAGAGGTCATGCGTTGGAATGAAAATGCGTTAATCTAGTATGCAATGACCATGCATTCCTATTACAAGTTTTCTTATGCTCGACCCAAGTATAACTCAAACGCAAGTTTCTCGGGTAATCTGAGGTCGAACATAGGGACTTGTCACTCAATAATGCTTGTGAAGCAATGCGTTTGGGGCGATGAATAAAAATAAAAAGAAGAAGTTTAATGGATTTACATACTACTCTTACTTCTATCTAAACAGATTGAGTAATAGAAGACTTGCGATGAGAATAGGTAGATACATAATAACCATTAACGCATAGTAATGTTTATTATCTTAAATCGCTCGAGTAATCCCAACTCGTCACACTAACGCATCGCACACCTCTCGGTGATCAACCGCATGATTATATTTATATAGTGCATGGTTGTATTGAACATAAGATTGTGCCTATCTCTAGGAACAATGCATACTTTGCTTTAGTGCATTCCATCTCTTACCTTCTCAGGCAGTTAGATGTGGCTATTTAACTTATAGACAAGCAATGCAACAACCCATAGACAAGCATTACTACAGCCTTTCACCAAGCAAAGAGGATTAACTCACTATGCTCGCACAACGCACACCTCTCGGTGGGTTGCTACATGCATCCTATCTCTAGGCTACACGATTAAGTATGTGATCGCCTTTGATAAATAAACGATGAAGGTAAATAATGATAAAGATAAAGATGATGAAGAAGATGGCATTGAAGGAATCAAGAGATGCATTGATTACAAAATGTCTTAATATCTTAAGCTAAAATGTAATGCAATACAAAGATTAGAAGAGAAATGAAGAACTCTGTGTCAAGGCTGTCGATGGTGCCATGGATGAATGGTGGAGATGTCTCTCTCAAGCTCTATCTCCGGTGAAAGCTCCAGTCGTCACTTGGTCTAGTTTGTGGAGGTGAAGAATTCTCACTTAAAATCTTGCTCAAGCCTTGAGGTAGAAGTTCAGATGCTTTGAAATAAAGGTCGAAGAGGCTATTTATAGGGTTTAAATGCCGACATCTATCATGATTGCGTTATGTTTCACTGCTGCTTTGTTGCGGTATAGGCAATGTCACATCGTCTTATCCTGTGATACTCCCAAGGTATGCGTCCGAGCTTGATTCAGCTGAAGTATCAATGCATTCTACCCATCTTGCGATCGTCCTTTTATTATGGTTGTAACTCTGTGGCCATAATTTCCAATTGATCACCGCAACTTCCATGTGATGGGCACATTCGATCACCACAACTTCCATGCGATGGACGCATTCGATCACCGCAACTTCCATGTGATGGGCACATGCGATCACCGCATGCATTCGTCTATGCGATAGCTCGATTTTTAGCGCATGCATTTGTCTTTGTGGTCGCCTGGCTTCAGCACATGCATTTGTCTGCGATTGCTTTTTTCCAACGCATGCGTTTGATTCCTGCGATAGCTACAAATATAGACACTTTGGCACGGAGTAATGCATAATATTAGGGTCAGTGAGAATTTAGGTACTAATCAACGCAAAACTCAATTTTTCGCAAATTCTAAGTATTATCACCGCATTTTCTACTTATTAGCCCTCATAATTCTAAATAAAAGGCTTATAATAACTGACATTTTTGCCAGTTATCAAATACCTTCACGACCTAAACTCAGCTTACCAACTCTAACTGATATGAAACTAAGCCTTTGAACACTTTTAGACAAAAGTAGGTGTAGGGGAGGGCTTCCTTAGAGTAGTTAGGTGCATGGCAGCTCTTCTAGACACATTGACTACTTTGCTCAACACATGGACTGGTTGGGTGCATGGCCAGTATGCTCAATGCATAGGCACCTTCCTCAACGCATAAGCCTCCCTCCGAAACCATAAATCTCTTTAACTCTCTTCTTTTTTAGTCTTCTTTGGGGAAACATCAAGTTATGAGGTGAAATAAGGCTTCCTATTTATAGGCACCTAAGACTATCTTGTCATCCTCCTCATGCCTTCAATGTTGGGAATGTCTTAAAAACTCGTTGTTTATAAACATAAAACATATTCTATTCACAATAAAGTTATCATTGAAATTTCTATCAATAAAGGTGTTATTGAATTGCATCCCTTTATAAATCCAATAAACTAACCCATTTCTATAATGTAAATAATTAAACTTTATGTAGAGACATAAAAGATGATCAAATTTTAGTATATAGTCAAAAAAGTCTATAAGTATATGTATAAGATTGGGTACTTTATCCTGGGGACACTATGGATGCAGCTCTCTTTGTATATTGATACAAATGATGTGATCCCAAACTCGTTCATGTAGAGACATGCGAGTGGGGGTATCCTATGCAAAAGATGTTTGCATAAGACCAGACCACGAAATAGACACTTTTCTTTATAACGATTGTTTACTATTGAAACTGACCATTTCAATTCGATGACCTAAGGTAACTTGATTTTAATCCTAATCTAACTATGAGCTCCTGTTTATTCGGGATTATCCTTTAATCTGCATAGGTGAGAATGGTTCAATATCACCGCTCAATAAGCTTCCCATTTTAGGGGTAAGACCGAATAAATAGTTGAGGACATAGTCCTGCAATAAAGAATTTACTCCAACCCATCTTAGGGTTAGCAGATTGGTTGTTCCCTTAAGTACTAATTCCTGGTCTTGAAAAAGGGGCCCTACCCTCTCATACAGAGAGGAATATGGTTTATTGGTAGGACCATAAACCAATTGTTCAATAAAAGTTCAGTGGAGACTTATGAGGAACGATGTATTATAGGGGTAAAACGATAATTTTGACCTAGCTGTAGATATGAACAACTTGTGAAGGATCAACTTACTAATTGTGGTTAAAACAAGTGGACAAAAATATATCTATAGTGAGGAAAGTGCAACTACTGAGCTATAGTGGTATGTCTAGGTAGTTAATGAATAATAATGAATTCGGTTGAAAGAGTTTAGTCAACTAATCTCAAATCCTTGGAGCTTATGATCTGTAGGTCCATTATGTCTCTCTACAAGTTTGTAAAAGGATTAAACCATAGAATAGCATGTTGAGAGAATTTGGAATATTCAATCTCAGTTTAGAGTTTGGATTATTATATTTGATATAGTTAATATTTAATTAACGAATTAAACATTTCGGTTTTAGAGAGTTGATAATATTTAAATATGATTTAAATATTAGATAAGGTGTTATATGAATTTAATATTTGATATTAAATTAAATTAATTTAATTAATTTAATTAATTATCCAATTTCAACTTTGAATTTATATTTAGAATCATTAAATTGATTAATTGTTATAAAAAATTTTTTAATTGAATTTGATATTCAATTTTTTATTAAGTTTTTTCAATTAATCAAATTAAGATGTTAAAACTGGATTAAAAATATGAAGTGGAAAAATTGGGATGCTCCCACTTTGAAATCCACCTCATGCCACCAAGTTAATTGGAGTTTGAAGTGACAACATCAAATTCAATCAAATCTGCATGGATTGGGGCTTTATAATGAGGGTTGAAGATCAGATTGAAGCTTCATGCATCCATTTTTGTGAAGTTCTAAATCCAGAAAATTATTCCCTCTTCAAGCTCTCAAAACACTCCACATTCTCTTCAACTTGAAGTCCACACCTCAATCTAAGGTTTGAGGATAATAGAGAAGACTTTGGTGGTGGTGTACTAATATGATTGGAGAAGAAATTGGTGAAGAATAAAGCTAATTAGTGGATTCTACAAAGGTTGTATTTCCTAAATCCTATTTCTGTTTTTCTGTTAAACATGCATACTTTTCCTTTAAAATCGATGTACTTAGAGTGCTTAGATCCGTAATAGCTTTTTTTTGTTGATTGTCAACTCCATCACTCAACATATGATACCTATTGTTCATGGAAAACCTAAGTGTCAACACCATGCACAGCCCAACGCAACACTTTATTAACACCTCTTACTTGCATGCAAGACTTAGATGTCTTCACCATGCATAGGTCAACGCATAGCTCTCCTTGAGGTGGCACTTAACCTCTTTGCATTCTCCCTCATGCATCTGCCTCATTCTTGACTTGGCCAAGACTTCATTTGGTTGAGCCACGTACCTCACCTTGCTATCAATTCGACCTTGCTCCCGAAATAACTCAGGTCAACGTATGACACCTTACGAATAGCCTTGTATTTGCCCAACTTCTCCCCATATGCACCGTTAAGGCGTTCAACACATATTCCTCTTTTTGACTTGTGCTTCCAAGACCATTCTCTTGAGCTTATACTCTCATAGTGACCCTTTAAGTGTATCTTGCGTCCAACTTTGCCCTGTGATTCATCAAGCTTTTCCTAGTGTTTCTTGGTATAACTTCTTCCTAAATGGTTGTCTCATGCTCTCATCTTCCTCTTCCAAGGCCCTAAATGGAGTCCACGTGGTCCTCTATGTGTTTAATTCCTTCTCAACTTATTCTTCCATGGCTTTTATCTACTTCGCATAGCATAGCTCCCTCACTTGAGTTCATAGCATAATTATGCGTCCATGTTGCCTCTTGATGCGTTATTTTATGAAATGGAAATATGGATGATATGCGTTGATGGAATTGCGTTGTGCACTCAAGTTTTCCCAGCAGAATTCAAGTATAAATTCCTCTGAGTTTCCTAGTAAGTCCAGGGTCGAACATAGGGACTTGTAAAAATAGATTGCGTTAGTAATTTTGATGAAAACTTTACGGTAACGGGGAAAATAAATAAAGTGTTTGGATTGTCGATTGCGTTGATTAATAATAAATAAATAAATGCGGTGGATTTGAGAAACGAAAGTTGCGTTGATAGATGAAATGAGTATGCGATGAATGGGTTGAGAAGATCTTTAGCTAGCATTACTCGAGAATGCGTCAGACTATGCGATCATGTTACTACCATGCACAGCAAGTCATTTTCCAATGTAAATGCGATGCTCCTAAATCTAAGACGCATGTGTTGAATGCAAAATGTCCATAGAGCTCATCCCTAAGTCTCTAGTCTTATCCTATGCCTTGATGCAAGGTGCATGAAAGCAAGGTGACCGCATACAATCATATCCTATCTCTAGGATGCATGCGATGCGTTAATAATAAATAGTGCTCATTCCTAAGTGCCTATCTATTGTTTATGCGTTCTAATTTGGTTCTTCCAAACCTAGATTCTGACCTGACCTTCCCAAGTCTAGATTCTGTCCTTAGACTACCCTCCCGAATATCCCTAATGGATGAATGAAGCATACATAAACAAGATAATAGCAAAGAATGAAGATTCCCTAGTTGTGCTAGCTAAATGCTTCTCAACCCATTCAACTAATTTAGCTACTCATACGTGAATCACAGAGAGTGAACAGATATAGAGAAAGAAATTCCATTCTTATAATTAAGTTGAGCACAAAATACCAATTGAAGTTTAAGGTAGAGAGCCTAGTAGCAATTCCTTGCTGACCGAGACTTTTTACACTGGAATCTTTATTCTAATCTAAAGATATTCCCGCTTCCGCAGGCGTCGGCCCTCTCTCTATCTTTGAAGCTTCCAATGCTCACCCAAGCTTACCGGAACGATCTATCGGCACAACTTTCTCCCTCGCGTCCACCTTAAAATGAAAGAAAACTATAGACAGAGGCGTGAACTCGTGGAACAAAAGATTGTAAAAGTGGTGAACTCTTTTTTTGAAGAATGCACTTGGTATTTATAGAGCATCAATGGTGAAAGGTAACTTCTCTCTCTCGGTTGTACAGATGAGACAGCTTTAATTCCTGATTGACGCGCCGAATAATTATCACCGATAAAGCTTAATATACTTCGTGACCGTTATCGGCTGTCATCTTAATTTGGATTCGACTGTCATCAGCGTTCTGTCCCATCACTCTTAATTGGCCTTTCACCCCGATGCGCTCACCATGTTGCGCTGACCAAGTTGCAGCGATCCTTCTTGGGCGAATGTTTGCGAGCACGATCAACGTAAAGCCTTTCAGTGAAGTTGCACTTGACCAATGAATTCCTATGATCGCAATCTTTGCATTGCGTTAATGCATATTCTACACAAAAATACAAAAATCAATAGTTCTAATGCGCTGAACCCATGCGACCGCAATATTATAGAATTTATGCTTAATGGATGCAATTTAACATATTTCATCAACGCAATCCAACATTGTTTAAGAACTTAGGACTATGATAACGTGCATTTGTGTCCGTTATCACCTCTCTTGACTATAAGGTATGCATCCAACTATGCCTACCTTCACCTCAAGGTGTGCGTCCAACTATCTTCCTTTAGAGTTTCATCACTTAAGTCCTATGCTGTTCAACACTTAGATCACTTCGAACCTCCCTCATGTGTTTACTATGCTTGTGCTATGCGTCTAACCTCTCTTGGTTGTGCATAGTTCAATGCATTGTTCGTTTCAACACTTAACCAACTATTCCCTTATGCTTTCACCTTATCCCCCCATCTCAACACATGGCTCCTCATGCTCATAACATAGTTCCTTATGCTCACAACATAGTTCCTTATGCTTATAGCATAGGTTCTCATGCTCACAGCATAGTTCCTTATGCTCACAGCATAGTTTCTTCTTTCTTATATCATAGTTTCCAATATCCTCCATGCATCCAAAATTGTCCAAAGTTTCCCTTAAGATGCATCTACCATATGCCCAACATTGTATGCCTAGGATTTTTACTCTATTATTCTATGAGTTGTACTTCCTTAACTATGCTATGAGTATATGCTATGAATTGAACTTTCTCAACTATGCTAGGACTTTTCTTGTCCAACTATGCTATGACTTCTCCTATTCAACTATGCTATGACTTCTCCTACTTGACTATGCTATGAGTTAAATCCCTCTACTAACACTTACTCAAAATTCTCCATTCTTTTGTATGTTATTGATTCAACTCTTATTCTCATAGCATAGTTTGGACATTTAACAAAATTTTTTACTCCAATTTACTATGCTTCCAACACTTAAAAATTTTCCTAAGTAATACTACTTCCTCCAATAGATATTTAACCAAAAAAATTCCTTCAAGGCTTCAAGTCTAAGTTCTTTTCTCAACCTAAGAAATCTTGTGAGGACTCGGATGTTACACGATCCCTTCAATTACCTCTCAAGTTTATTAGAAAATGTTAAGCAAAAGGGCCTTATTTTTGGCTTTACAATTAGAAATAAACTACTTTATATTACCCATCTTCTTTTTGTAGATGATATTCTATTGTTTTCGAAGGCTGATACCAATTTGGTAAGATATCTAATCTTTATTATCATAGCCATTAAAGAAGCATTCGATGTCAAAGTGAACCTGCAAAAATCTACCATCACTGGCTTTAACATAAAGCAATCACAATTATCCATTGCAGAATCTATTTGGAGCTACCCGCTTACCACTATTCCCTTTATCTACGTGGGACTGCCATTGGGTAGAAATCCCAAATCACATGGTTTTTTAGATCCTATCATTGAGAAAGTTGAAAAGAAGTTTGAATCATGGAAGTATTCATATATTTTCAAAGGGGGCAGACTGACGATTATATACAAGTTGTCCTTAGTAATTCTTCCCACATACTACTTATTCATGTTCAAAGCTCCGATCTCTACTTGCAAATATATTGAGAGGTTCATGAGAAATTTTATGTGGGAAGAAACTGACAAAACTAGTTGATCACAATTTGTTCGATGGGATTATATCACTCTATTTAAAGAGAAAAGAGGCATTAGTATTGATAAAGTGAAGATCTCTAATACTACATAATTTGATAAATGGCTATGGAGATATCTAACTGAGATCGAAAGTCTCTGGAAAAGCCTTATAGATGCTAAATATCATTATGACTCCCTAACTCTATCCCATCTATTTGCAGCTACAAAAGTTCTAAAGCTCCTAGACACCATATTTCCAGTTTACAAGATACTTTTCTCTATAACGTTAGATGGGAGGTGAAGATTGGTCACAATGTCTTATTCTGGTATCATAATTGGACTAATCAAGAAGCTTTACATATATATGTTGTTCCTTATTTTTTTTTTTCACTATCAAAGAATCCTCTCCCCATTGTTTGGGAGGCTTAGAACCCTGGCACGGATGCACGGAACCTCTAAACTACAAGACAACTGCTTGATCGAGAAGTTGATTTGTGGGATTGCTTCACTAGTAATTAGAGTCTTCCTATGGATACCAACAACAATGATGCAGTCATTTGGACCCTTGCTTCTAATGGTTTATTTTTTGTGAAATCGCATGAAACCCAACTTGAAAATTCACCAGCAGTGTTGAATGTTGGGTCTCTCTAGTTCTTATATTTACCTAAAAAATACAAATTCTTTATACACCTTTATGCATTGCATAGGAGCCTAAACACGATAGATAAATGTCAGTCTCGTTTCCATTCATTACACCATAATCCTAATTGGTGTGTTTTTTGCATGGTTAATTATGAAGATATTAATCATATATTTATTCACTACCCATATGCTTTTTCTATTTGGTCCAATCTTAGAAACTATTCCTCTATATCTGCACTTTCTTTTGTGAGCAATCTTATCCACACTCTTATGTACACTGCAGAAAACACTAAACAAAAGGTAATGTGGTGTAACCTTATCAACTTTATGGGATGAAATCATTGCTCTTGCTGTACTTTGGTGTACTAAAGCAACTTTTTTTTTTTTTTTTTTTTGTAATTATACCGCCTAATCAATTTCTTTGAATTTGAAGTCTCATCTCTAGCCTCTTTTACTGCTTTTGGTGGTTCTGTATTGTTAAGCTCCTTTCTTGCTCTTTGTATCTCACATGGACTTTCTTGTACTTTTTTAATATGAATAAATGCCTTCCAGGGAGTATAATGAGGGTGCTGTGAATGTGTCAACGTTGTTGAGATATTCATGTTCACCCCCAAATCCTCAAATGTTTCCTATTTAAAAAAAAAAAAGAACATCCGATTAAGAGCATCACTTGGGTACATCTCGAGATGTACCTATTTTTGTGTATCTCACCTTAACCACGTAAAAAAAAAAAATCATAATTTTTAACAAGAAGTAAGAAAAATTTATCACATGACAAATTATGATTTAAATAATTTTGGAGACTTGATCGGATAGGAAGTGGTAAAGTAATCTCTTGGATTAATATGTAAGTAGGTGACATTGCCCCACATGGTTCAATTGATGTTATAGCCGCCATCAAGTTTTTCTTGCAAAGATATAGCCGCCTAAGTGACCACTCTTTTACAAAGTCGAATACTAGTTCTTTTATCAATTACAAAGAAATTATAATTGATTTACCAACTTTTAGTTATCGAAGTTTTATTCAGTAGACATGGAACATCTCTAGATTGATCTACTTCAACTATTTCAAAATTATCTCCTTTTATAGAATAATGTATGACATGTGCAAGTCTTTTTATATTGACTTTCAAATAATAAAAATAAGATCAAAATATTATTTTCATCTTTCATTCTATTTTGCCCTATTATTTTCACATATCCAATTTATCTTCATACCTTTCAAAATCTTGAAAATGGTAATTGAAGTCAGTTATTGTTGATTTTTCTTTTTTTAAAAAATTACTATTTTAGAAAGCAATATATGTATTCTTTGGACAGTAATATATTTATTTGATAGATCTACATTATCTAACATACACATTAGCAATTAAGATATATCTATATATATTACTATTCCAAGTATAAAAAGTCATAATTTCTATAGTATTAATAGAAAATCATCAAATTCCATATAACTCAACTAATTAAGGTATATATTTTCAAGCAAGAAGTTAGAGGTCAAAATCTTCCCACTATCAATAGTTGTTGGATTTTTTTTTTTAAAAAAAACACTATACATATAAAAGGTAACTACGTAATGAAATGTTAATTTAGTAGGTTAGAACAAAGCCATGGCAATTTTGTATATATATATTGTTAAATCTGTTATAACTCAATAAATAATCCATCGATTACCATATTAAAAGTTAATAATCCTTGGTACTTACAATTATTCAACTCTCTCTCTAGGGGGAGAGGCTATCATATAATGATACAAGAAGTTTCCTATGATTTTCTTTGCTAGTTGAAGACATGTTCTCTTGATAGTTGGTGGAAACTAAAACAGTCGCTTGGCCGCTTGCAAGTGTGAAGATTGGAAAAGGAAAAAATAAAATTGTCGTGCATGTTGAAAATGTCGGATGACAAAGACAAAACATGTTAGCAGTCCAACTTGGTTGTCAATTTGATTATTTCCTTTAATATATTATATTTAATTAAGAGATCTTTTTAAAAATAGAAAAATAAATAAAAGTATTTATATAAAATAACAAAATTTAATCTTTTTTTATAAAAGTTGATAAAGACTGATATAAGTTTATCAGTATCTATCCGTGATAGAAATTGATAGAAATCTAATATTGATACTATTTCTATCGGTGCCTATGGATGTTTTTTTTTTCACCATTTCTATAAACAGTTTGAAATTTTTTCTGTTAATATAAATATATTTTTCTTATCTTATCTAAAATACCTCTCTAATTTCTAAATCAAAACTAAATATATATTTTCTCTCCTAACTTTTCTTTTTCTCTATCTTATTTATTTCTCAATCTTTCTCTCTTTTAATAAATAAATCATAACTTTTTGGATAAAAATATTTTAACTCACCGTGATTGTTCATTTTCTCACCTTTGTTATTTATTTCTCAAACATATCATATATTCTCGATTTCTCTCTTTAAAATTAGTCTCGTTGATCAAAGTGAGTTTAGTTTAACGTTAATTGACACAGTCTTTCATCCTAAAGGTGAGAGGTTTGATCCCCATCCTAGAGGTGAGAATTCGATCTCCTATCCTTATAATGGTTTTATTATTAACATTTTCTCTAAATTTTTTTCGCATTCACTCAATCTCTTCTTTTTTTTTTTTCAGACTAATATTCATATAATTTAACCAAATATCACTCTCTAAATATATTTTATTTCATGTTTCCAAATTTTTTATTCTTTTACTTTTCTTTCTAAAACATTTATGTGTATGTTTTTATATTTTTATTTACATCTCTCACACATCACATTTCTTTCTAGCATGTCTTCATCTCTCTATTTTTTTTTTAAAATAAAGGAAATAAATCAGTTATCAAAGAAATTTGTCTTTTATTTTTTTTTTTAATTAGAAACTAAAAACTGAAATGAGTATCTCATCCATCTTCTTGAAAACGTGTTTGTGGTTGATTTTGGGAAGATTAAAAGTGATTTAGAATTTTACCTTTGTAAAAGAAAAGATAAGTAGAAATAAAGGGGAAAAAAAAAAGTTACAGTGGTACGGTGGAGCAAGTTGATTTTGTTTATAAATTTTCTCGCCGACAGTGTATACCATATATGTTCAACATCTATTTCTTCTATTAAAATTTTAGGTTTTAATATTATTTTAGTTTTAAATTTTTCAATGTTAAGCTAGATTTTTACTCATCTATAAACGTAATCAACCAATGATAATATAAAAACTGTAACTTAGTTACATTTTTTATTTTTATCAACAATTTATAATCATAATGAATGTTGGGCCCTACAATGAAAATTGTAATCTGATTATAAAAATGAGATGATGATCAATTGGATTACCATGCATTTATAATTGTGTAGAATCCATTCTTCTTTTTGTGTGAACCTTCTTTTTCAAATATTTTCCTTCACACGTCATCCATCTCATTCAATTATCGTCCATATGGTTTAAGTAGCATTTTAAATTGACGTCTGTATATAAATTTATATATATGTACAAATAACATTATCGATACATGTACCGTTTGAATACCAATATCGGTATACGAGATATGTAAAATGGAGTGCTAATAGAGCAACTGCTATGCCAAATCATTTTCTGGTAATTTTTCCCCAAGGTTAACACAACACACTTTTTAGACATGAATTCGTCAAAGAAGGATTGGAATCAAATAGAACCTTACTCAAAATAGAATAATAAAAATAGAGAGAGACTACTAAAAAAAACTAATGGCCTTCTAAACTGATGGCCTTCTAAAGAACTCCGGCAATCATTAATGAGAACGCAGACGAAAACGTTTTTCTAATCTGAACTAAATACATAAAACATTTTTAGATCTAAATGAAATACAAAATACTTTTTAGATCTAAATTAAGAACATGCAACATTTTCAGATCTAAATTAAGTATGAAATACGTTTTGGATCTAAATTAAATTATTAAAGAAAAACATTTTCAAATCTTAAGGAATTATACACTTGAGTAAATCTTTGAATGTGGGACAAAAGCAAAAGGTTGATTTTATGACAAGTCATTCCAATAACTGACTAGTCATTTCCAAAAAGATCAAATCCAAGTAAAATAACGAAACTGATAAAATAACTTATCTATAGAGCAATTTAACAATAAAAGAAATGAAAGGAAATATTAAATAGATAATCAGAAACCCAAATACTTAACGTACCAAATATTAAACAAATAACAAATGAAGGATATTTGAATAATAAATCACAAGAGGAAGATGCTTGAATGTCCAAAATAATGGAATGTTTGAAAGTTTGTAACCATAAACATTTGAAAGTTTGGTAATATTTTTATTACATTTGAAAGTTTTGTCTAAAACGAACTAAGGTCACGTTTATGCATAATCAAAATTTGGATTGCAATCAATATGGCAGTAAGCTTCTACCATTAAGTGTTGGATTTTTTTTTAAAGTATGTAATGGTGTACTCTAACATCTAACCTTAGATATTTGTTTAATCACTAGACCACATTATAATCCACTGATCAAAGCTAAGACGATGTACAGTTCAAGGGGTTTGGGGCTAAGTTTCATATAATGCATCTTTTGATATAAATCTTGAATAAAACTATACTGACAAAATTTAGGTTTCTTCAAGTTTACGGTATTTTGTATGGTTCAGTTATGAAGAATTTAGTTATTTTTAATACAAGGTAGTTGCATACCATAGTACAAGGTACATATTTAGATGACTCACTTTAATTGTATTTTTAGCTAGCACAAGGTTTTTTTAGTTGTTACAAGGTATAAAATTAAAATTGTCTTAGGTATTTTGTGTTGCTAAAAGTTATGAAAATTTTAGCTAGTTTTAGTATAAGATATTTGTATGACAAAATCGATAAGAAAATTCTAGCATTTTTAGTATAAGATACACACGTGGAATACTAAGGATATGAAGTAAAGAAATTGAGAGCATAAGACAACACAGATACCCTCTTTATAATTATGAAGAGTAGATAATTAATAAAGTCTAGAGGGTTTGCTTATTAATAAAAGAGTAGGGTGAGTGGGTATATGGTATATGATGGATAATCCCAAATTAGATTTTATTCTTTTCATGCATAGTATTTTTGCATCCCAAATTAGATATATGACACTTTTTTAAATTTTTTTTTACAATTTCCATCGATTTTATATTAGGTGTTATATTTTTTAATTTGTTGTTAATAACAATTCTTTTTTGCTAGTTTTTAGGATTTGTTTTCAAAAGTTGGTTCACTAAAATAAATCACCTAACATTCCTTTATTCAAGGGATTTGTTGGTTATTATTTGAATTTGAAATTTGCTAGTATTTCACTTAGATAAGGTGTATTTTTTATATTTGATAAATCTGATTAAAAATTCTAAAACAATCTTTGGGTCATTTATTCAAAGAAAAAGTTTAGTGGTGATTTATTCAAAGAAAAAGTTTAGTGGTCATTTATAAATGTCTATTAGGTTTTGGTCATTTGTTCAAAGAATTGAAGATTTTATCGAATCATAGGAACTATTATTTATTAAGTTTTATCGAATCATAAAGATTAAATTCTAACATTTAAGGCCACTAAATTATAACTTTCGCCAAATTATAACAACCAAATTTACAATTTACCATTTAATTTAGGTAAAAATTTTGCTAATTGAAACAAACAAGACACTTTTTACAAGCATTTAGACCCAAAATGACTTTTTAACAATCATTAAACTTTTATGAAGGTAGTAATTTAGTCTATAAACTTTCATAATTTATAATAACTTTGTCGTTCCCCTTTCAAATTTATAACAATTATTGATCTTTTTAGTTTATAACAATTTAGGTTCATATATGTATGTGTGAAGTTGTAACAGTTCCATCCCTCAAAGGTTTCATTAAATTTTAGTATTAATCTCAATACTTTAATCCCAACAATTTGTTTACTTTCTCATTGTGATATTGAAGTTTGAAAATTGAATTAAATAAAATTACAACTCAACATGAATTAATGGATGAAAATAAAATAATATTAAAAAAAAATCATTGACTATACTATGATTGGAGGACCAAAAGATTTCTTCGCAGACATAGCCTTAATATGTAGTCAATTGCAAAAATAATGCAAAATTTTGCTATAAAAAGGCACCTTAAGTTTGAGCATCTCAACAAGCAAGTGAAACAAATCCAGGAAAAAAAAAAGAGGAAGATCAGCCACAAAAATGTGTCAAAAATATTTGGTTATTCTTGTTCTTGGAGTGATTCTTCTTAGCACCCAAGTAGTTGGTCGACCTTATTACTTGCCGGAGACACACCACAAACTCACACCCTCCGCCACCGTCTCATTGGCGGCCGGGGGATCTTTGAAAAACATCCCACCCTGGTTGAGAAAAATATTTCCCCAAAAAACCTCCCAAACTCCCAAAAATCAACTTGCCACCGCCACCGCCGCCACGGCGGATACGCAGACCGAAACCCACTTCTTCCAACTGATGAATGCCAAAAGTTGCAGGTGATTCAAAGGTGTTGGTGTGTATTCTCTCAAGCTTAAGATGGATGATTATTGGAATTTTACTTTTATGTAATATGTTATTTATTTTAGTACAATCTAAGTACACCGTTATTAAAAATAAATGTGGGGTAATATTTTGAATATTTACACCTCAAACAGAAGTTGTGTCATTATTATAATATATATTATATATATATATTATATATATATGAAGAAAAATTATTGTATTCTTTACCATTTATTATCCTCTTATCTATGTGTGAGTTATCCACAAATAAAAATTAATTTAACAAAAGAGATCGATTGCAATCATTAAGAAATCACATTGATCAAATCGAAAGTTCATGAATGTAATTGTAATCCAGATGCTAACCAACGACATACTTCAAGGATGGTTGTGCAATTTTTCTTTAAATTAACATTTAAGTTTCCACAAGTTTCATTCGAAATATTGATTGATCATTACATAAGACTTTTTTTTAGTACAAATAGAGGTATAAATGTTTGAATCTCGAATTTAAAGTTGGAAGATACTACATATCAATTACTAGCTATTGAATTATTTTCACGTTTAATAATTTTATATAAGAACATAGGCATAAAAGAAAGAACAAAATGGAACGGAATAGAACTTAAAAAAAATCAAATGGAATAGATAAAACTAACATGTTTATATTATTTTTCACTGCTAAACATGTTGTTTGTGATTGAAATGAGTGTCATCTTCCAAAGTGACAAAAGAAAAAAAATGGTGCAAATTGCAACACTTGCAAGTGGACCATAGTAACAGTTTCGATCCCGTGACGCATTCCATCTAAATAATTTATATAATACATAAATACATAAACAAGTATCAATTTATGCCATCAAATTTCAGAGTTGTATCAATGAGAATATTGAACTAATTATTGTATCTATTTGAATCTTAAACTTTCGTAAATGTATCAATTTATATCTCTTTTAGATTTTGTTCGGCCAATATTTTATAAATTTGAGTTAATGAAACTCCTAAATTTTCATAATCTAATCAATTTAGACCTTTAATTACGATTACTTTTAGAAATCATTTACGTATTAATTCTCAAACTTGTATAGACTTCTTCAAATGTCAATTTAACAAAATGAATGACTAAAGTAAATGCATGGACAACTTTCAAAGGAAATTTTGTCTTGTGTTTAAATTTATTCATTAATAAAAGTTTGGGGGTTTAATTGATACAATTATAAATTTTACATTGGGTTTTTCCAAACGGAATGTAATGGAGGGTGTTAAATTCATACATTTATAAAACTTTATGATTTAAATTGATATAATTATTAATTTCTTATTTAAATTGATACAATTCTTAAAAACGGGTATAAATCGGATATTTTTTCAAAAAAATATTTACCTGCAAAACTTACTCGGTTTTTGTTGGAGATCTTCAAATTTCAAATTATTAGCATTAAATATCATCGTTTAGCAATAATTTCATAATTTCATAAATTATATATATATAATATATATTATTTAAAAACACCCATTTTTTTTAAAAAAAAAAAAAATTCCTAAAGTAACTTTTTTTAGAGAAATTTTCAAGGATAGAATAAATTTCGAACTATTTATAGCAATAAAAAAAAGTTCAAACTATTATAACAATAACAAAAAACACACTATTGATAGTGATAGAGGACCCGGATGAGAGTTTATAAGTGTCTATAAAAATCGATAAAAGTCTAAAATTATTAAATTTTATTATTTTATATAAATAATTTCTCTTATTTTTTATTGTGAAAAATCTCTTTTATATATATATATATATAATTTGGAAGTGAATCGAAATAGACGAGTAGGTATGCCATTTCTTGTAGGAAGGTCCCCACATTGGGAAATGGGCAAAAAGTGAATTTCTTTACGGGCCGTTTGGATTGAGGTTTTCTCTATGAATTAAGGATGTGTCTAAGAATAAAATTGATGGGAATCAATGATGACTTGTAAATTGTGTTTGTGTTTAATTTATGAAATTAAGCATGAAAATCTTATATAATTGTAATAGATTAATAATTTATTGAATATACATTGTGCTTGTGTTTAATTTATGGAATTAAGCATAAAAATCTATTATTAATTGTAATAGATTAATAATTTAAAGAATAAATAACATTCAATATATCAATAAAAAAATTAATTAATTATGAATCAATAATAAATTTAATTATAAATAGTTTTAAGATTATAATTATAATTATAAATATTCAATATTTTAATTATAACTATAAATATTTTAACAATTTTATAATTAAAATTAATCAGTTAATGCATTTTATGAACATCATACTAATTATAACACTTAATCATTTTTATTATTAATTAAGTTCAACATTAGTAATTTTACTTTTAATTAAATAATATAAGAAAAAATATTTAAATGGACAATATATTATATAAAAGGTGAAGAAAATGAGATAAAAATATGATATATTAATAAAAAAAATACTAAAAAGTATTTTGTAAATATGATATGTTAATAATGAATGGAGTAATAAAAAATAATCACAATAAATAATTAACTTCTTATAAATAACCACTGATAATTATATGTTCATAATGAATGATCAAATTAAAATTAATCTCCATAAATCACTTGATTATTAAAAAAATAAAGTAATAAATTACTATTATTGAAAATGAAGTTTAATACTAACTCAATTTAACTAATCCTAATTTACTAATTAAATATATTTAAGATATTATTAGTTAATAAATAAATAATTTATGTAAAAAATAATTCCATTCATTTAATAAATTTTTATTATAAAAATAAGTCAAGTAAATATTTTAATATATCATTATTGATTTATTAAAGTAAATATTTATACATTTTTGTTAAATTAATATTAATTAATTAATTAGTTAACTATGTTCAAAGTGAAATTATATGTAAAATGAAAAACAGAGACGGGAAAAGAGAAAACTCATAGTTTTTTAATGGAATATAAAACTTTTATATGTTAGAAATGAAAATGTCTGGAATAGTTGGCAAATGGGTGAAAACTGTGAAACAAATTTGAGAATTAGATACCTATGTCAATTTCCATGTAGAAAGCTTGACAACCAAACGACCCCTTAATAATTAATTGTTAGGTTATTGTTGTTGTTATTATTATTATGTAAATATTATATGTAGATTTCAAGATTTATTGTTTAATGACCCAGATAATAAATATATTTCAATTGAATATTTAAAAGTTAAATTATATGAATAATTTGATAGGTAATTATTTTCTTTTATTTAAAATTTTGAGTAATTTTCCTTTAAAATCTAATTGTCTGTTTGGAATTGATTGTATAAAAAAATTAATAAAAATTTAACAACTATTTTATTAAAAATATTTCATAATAATTATTCAAGTTACTCGATTTAATAAAAAATAAAAAAATAAATGATGAATTGATGAGCGGGAAGACGGGAAGCCATCTTTGGCCCTGTCACCTGGGCATCCCTATGGACAAGGACATATCACATGTTACTCCATTTTAATAAGTTAGTGATTCAAAATTGTTTTTTTTTTCCTTTCGAAACAATGATTTAAAATACTTAAAATAAAAATATGAGATATTTTATCTACTTAAAAAATCAGTAGATATTTGCGAATTAAAAAATTAGTAAGTAATTTACTTTATAATTGATGGAAGATTTAAAATGTTTCTGTAGAATCGTGGGCGGATATAAGTTTGGTCGTTTGCAAGAAAAAGTTAAGGCGGCTGTAAGTGTAACCTAATTTGGGAAGGAAGCTGAACCATTGTATGTGGCTATGTCACCCAATTGCCTTTGAATCAAATTGTTTTTATTATAATTTTTATTTTGCAAAGATATTGAATTATCAAAATGAGAGATGGATCCCATAGCCTGAGGTCAAGAAACACACAAAACACCAAAACAACAAAGGAACCAATAAAGACTAAAACCGGTAAAACATAAACAACTCACGGAAAAAGGTCCCAATGAGAATTCGTAGTTTGGTGTCCCTAAGAGAAGCCCGAAGCCAATTAGAGCAGAAAACAAATAACAGCACCTACGGAGGTCGCAAAGTAGTACTATGGACACCCAAATTACGTTAAAGTCAAACATGATAAATAACAACACACTAAGCAACTCTCCAAACTCGACACTTTAGCCTATTACCAGTATTGATGTGACAGATCCAATTAAGCTTTGTATCCCAATGTGAGATGCAAGGGGAACACCTTTTCTACAAAAGCATATTCCCTCAAATAGCACTACTAAATGGACATTCTACAAAAAATAAATGGTCCCTTGACTCAACTCCATCAATACATAAAAGAACCTGAGATTGCGGCAACGCAAGAAGAAGAAAAAGAAAATTAAGCAGTAGAACCTGAGGTTGCGTCAACCTCAAAGTCAAATGAAACGGGAACCGTGAAAGTCCAGTTACCACCTTTCCCTCAGAGGCTAAAGAAGAAAAAAAACGAAGAGGTACAGTACCAACGCTTCATGTCTATGCTGAAACAATTATATATTAATATTCCTTTCAGTGAAGCAATTGAGAAAATGCCTGCCTATGCCAAGTTTCTGAAGGACATGGTAACCAAGAAAAGAGGCGCTGGAAAATTTTCCACGATGGCACTAATGCAAAATTCCAAATCTATTATCCCACCGAAGATGAGCGATCATGGGAGCTTCACTATTTCTTGCTCCATAGGAGGACTCTATATTAGGCAAGCCCTGTGTGATTTCGGGGCTAGTATAAATTTGATGTCGCTGTCAATCTTTCGACAACTAAATGTGGGGCAACTTGTGCTTACATCCTTGATTCTCCAACTGACCGACAGATCTCTGGTTCATCCAGAGGGTAAGGTGAAGGACGTGTTGATCATGATTGATAAATTTATTTTGCCAGCTGACTTCATCATCCTGGATTATGAGGCTGATAAAGATGTGCCCATCATTTTGGGGCGACCTTTCCTATCAATAGTTCGTGCTCAAATTGATGTGCACAAGGGCGAGATCACTTTGAGCATAAACGGACAGAAGCTCAAATTTAATATAATTCGTGCCATGAAATTCCCTGATGAGGAAAACCTGCCAGATTCGGAAGATGACTTGAATTTGATTGAAGAAGAAAAGTCTGATGAAGAGTATGAAGAATAGGATGTCGACGCATTCATAGTTGCCTGCAATGCGATCGTAGCAAAAATAAACAAGGAAGAAGGAATGATTGCAGTGCAAGAAGAAGAGCCGAAGGAAGAAAGAAAAATAACGCAACCTTCTCTCGTGGAGCCATCAACCCTTGAATTAAAAACCTACCAACACATCTGAAGTACGTATTTCTGGGGCAGAATAAGAAGTTGCCAGTAATAATTTCCTCTACGCTCAACGCAGATCAAGAGAATGCGTTAATGAGCATTCTCAAGAAGCATATGCGAGCTATCGGCTGGACGCTCGCTAATATCAGAGGAATTAGCCCCGCATACTGCATGCACCACATTCGTCTTGAGGACGACCACAAAGCAACCATTGAAAATCAATGCAGGCTTAACCCTGTGATGAAAGAGGTCGTCAAAAAGGAGATTATCAAGTGGCTCGATGTGGGCATTATCTATCCCATTGTAGATAGCACGTGGGTCAGCCCTGTGCAATGTGTGCTAAAGAAGGGTGGAATAACGGTAGTCCCCAATGAGAACAATGAATTAATACCACTGAGGACCATCACTGGATGACACATCTATATGGACTACCGCAAATTGAATGTGGCCAGAAAGAAAGATCACTTCCCTCTTCCATTCATCGATCAAATGCTAGACAAATTAGCAGGGAATTATTTTTACTGTTTCTTGGATGGATATACCGGGTACAACCAGATCATGATAGCCCCTAAAGACTAAGACAAGACCATATTCACCTGCCCATATGGGACATTTGCTTTTTGCTGCATGTCGTTTGGCCTCCGCAATGCGCCAAGCACGTTCCAAAGGTGCATGATGGCGATCTTTTCAGATTATCTCGAGGACTCAATAGAAATATTTAGGATGACTTCTCCGTTTATGGGAACACTTATGAAGTCTGCTTGGCGAATCTGGAGAAAATTTTGAAAAGATGTGAAGAGACGAACTTGGTGCTCAACTAGGAAAAATGTTACTTCATGGTGACAGAGGGTATAGTGTTGGGACACAAGGTCTCCCGAGAAGGGTTGAAGGTGGACAAAGCAAAGATTGACGCAATTGAAAAGCTTCCACCTCCAACCAATGTGAAGGCAGTGCAAAGCTTCTTGGGGCATGCTAGATTCTACAATCGATTCGTTAAAGACTTTTCTAGAATAGAAAGACCATTGAGTGTGTTACTAGAAGCAGACAGAAAGTTTGAATTTGACAATAGTTGCCTCATCGCATTTCAAATTTTAAAGGAAGCACCGATTACCACACCCATCTTAATTGTGCCGGATTGGACACTATCGTTCGAAATCATGTGCGACGCAAGCGAGTATACGATGAGAGCTGCATTAGTGCAAAAGAAGAAAAATATTTTGCACCCCATCGCATATGCAAGTAAAACTCTGAACACTGCTCAAATTAATTATACCACCATTGAAAAAGAGCTTCTGGCTGTGATTTTTGCGTTGGAAAAATTTCGGGCATACTTGGTGGGAACCAAGGTACTCATTCATACTGATCACTTGGCAAGGAAATATTTGATGACAAAAGGGGACGTAAAGCCGAGATTGATCAGATGGGTTCTCCTCCTTCAAGAATTTGATATCGAGATAATTGATCGAAAGGGAATAGAGAATCAAGTTGCGGATCACTTGTCTAAACTGGAAAATCCCGAGGTTGACTGCAACGAATCTGAAGTGAGTGCTATGTTTCCGGACGAGCAGCTATTCCACATAGAAGAACTGCCATGATATGCTGACATCGTTAATTATTTGGTCTGTGAACAATTTCCTGAAGATTACACCTAACATCAATAGAAGAAGCTCAAGAATGAATGCAGACACTATTATTGGGATGAGTCGAATCTGTATAAAAGAGATGCAAACCAAATAATTCGATTATGCGTCCCAGATGCTGCTCAACAACGCATATTATCGCAATGCCACGATTCGCCATATGGAGGGCACTTTGGAGGCCAATGTACTACAACCAAAGTTTTCCAAAGTGGATTCTTCTGGCCTTCATTATTTAAGGATGCTGCTGACTACACAATGAAATATGATCAGTGTCAATGCACTGACAACATTTCATGGAAGAACGCAATACCGATGAATACTATATTGGAGCTGAAACTATTTGACGTATGGGAAATTGTTTTCATGGGACCATTCCCTCCTTCAAACGGTAAACACTATATTTTATTAGCCGTTGACTATGTCTCCAAGTGGGTAGAGGCAATTGCATCGCCATAAGTGATGTGGCAGTAGTCTCCCAGTTCTTGAAGAAACATATTTTCACTCATTTTGGCACTCCCCATGCCATCATAAGTGATGAAGGATCACACTTTGTCAACCACAGTATAAGGGAGCTGCTGCGCAAGTACAACATCCTCCATAAAGTGGCCACTACATACCATCTGCAAACAAATGGCCAACTTGAGGTGTCCAATCGTGAAATTAAATTGATACTCAAGAAGGTAGTCAAACCTTCGCAGAAGGATTGGGCAATGAAGCTTGATGATGCGTCATGGGCATACCGAATCGCATTTAAAAAACCTATAGGTATGTCCCCCTATGCGTTGGTATTCGGCAAAATGTGTCACTTGGCCTTGGAGCTAGAATATAAAGCATTGTGGGCAGTCAAGAAACTGAATTTTGATTTAAAGAAAGCAGGGGAAGTGCGGAAAATGCAATTGATCGAGCTAGAAGAATGGAGGAACAACGCATATGAAAATACGAAAATTTATAAGGAGCGCACCTGGCATGATCAACGCATATGCGGTAAGAACCTCCAAGTCGGGCAGAAAGTCTTGCTTTTCAATTCACGTCTGTGACTCTTCCCGGGAAAGCTAAAGTCTCGTTGGTTCGGACCGTTCATAATTCGACAAGTTCTTCCGCATGACGTAATGGAATTATCAAATGACGACAGTACTAAGATATTCAAAGTCAATGGGCAGCGAGTAAACGCATACCATAGAGAAGACTGGCATCGCCAAGTCGACTCCATGGAACTAAGATACTTTGAATGAAGAAGGAAGTAGGTGGTTCCTGTGTTATCAAATGATCGCAATTTATCAGGGACGCAAGTTTTGGAAAACTTCAAGTCTTCAACTCTTTTCTCCACTACTCAGAATCTTCACTATCTTTTCAGCTATCTTTTCATTTTTCAGTACTATTTAAATAAAAAAAAAAGCCTTTTCTTTTATTTAAAATAATTTGACCCTCTCTTTGTTTTCCTTACAACGATCGAGGCGTTGAATTGCGGGAACGTATGCGAAGTAACACTTATCTTATTCCATCACTGCAACCCAACGAAGAATGATCGCCGCAAGTTGGATGCATCAATACAATGCGAGCGACAACGCTAAATTTAGGGGTGTAATCTTCCTTATCTTTGACTTCAAATTTTGTGCTATCACATTGTATATTATTTTTTCAAAGTTTTATCACCGCATCCTCCTTGATTACCGCAATCATATCACCAGTAGATAACTTTAGTAGTTTACCGCATGTTGTTCTTTTCCAAGTATAATTTCAATGATGAAAAATATGCTTCTCTCTCATTCGTATATACTAGAGTCAACATAAATCTTAGGATACTCACCTCATGAAATATTTCTCGAAGTTAGAGATTTACTAGCTTTCTTTTAAACTCGCTTTACAATGCATTTTTTGACCATCGCATGACTTATTTTAATCTTTTGGCAATGAAGACATTGCCGTATTTTAAATTTGGGGGTGGGGTATTTGTTTCCGACCTTGCTATAAAAAAAAAGATGATTTTTGAGAATAACAACTCCACTGTCAACACAATGGGAAACTTATGATTGATAAGAGTTAAGTTGTGAAAGGTACTTACCCATAGTTGGATGTCCGCATGACACACGTGGGGGCAAGCCAAAATAAAAGTAAGTCACCAGGATCAACGCATAAATAAATGACCGCAATTCTACTGCCAAATTAGTATGAGTTTAGTCTGAGAAAGAGTGCATTGCTCATAGTTGGATGTCAGCATGACACCCGTGGGAGCAAGCCAAAATGAAGGCAAGGTACTCGGATTAGCGCAAGGTCAGAAAAAAAATAGAAATGAAGAAATTTTTTGTGCAAGGATAAATCATTTGACACCCCGATGGAAAATTTTCCTTTTGAAATAAATCATGCGATGTTCCAAAATTCAATAAAGTCCTTTTGAAAGTTAAGCTTGCAATCCCTAAGTTTTAGAAATATTTTGGAAAAGATTGGAATAATTCTTAAGGAAATTATAGCATATAGGATCTGAAAGAAGTATCCTTGAGAAATCTAGGAAAGAAAACTTTGCGGTTAACTTGCTAAAGGAATCTTTAGCTTAAGCTTGAGGACAAACATTGTTTAAATTTGGTGGTGTGATAACGGGCAGAAATGCACATTATCATAGTGCTAAGTTCTTAAACAATGTTGGATTGCGTTGATAGAATATGTTAAATTGCGTCCATTAAGCATAAATTCTATAATATTACGGTCGCATGCGTCCAACGCATTAGAGTAGTTGATCTTTATATTTTTGTGCAAAATAATGCGTTAACACAATACAAAGAATGCGATCATAGGAATACATCCGTCGAGCGCAACTTCACCGCAAGACTTTGCATTGATCGTGCTCGCAAACATCCAACCAAGAAGAATCACCGCAACATGGTGGGCGCATCCGGACGAAAGGATAATTAAGATCGATGGGACAGAAATCTGACGGTAGTCGGATCCAAATTAAGTTGACAGCCGATAACGGTCACAAAGTACATCTAGCTTTATCGGTGACAATTATCCGATACGTCAGTCAGGAATTAAAGCTATCACATCTGTACAACCAGGAGAGAGAAGGCGCATTTCACCTTTGATGCCCTATAAATACCAAGTGCATTCTTTAGAGAAGGGGTTAAGCAGTCGATTACTTCACATAACTTTACAAGTTCACACCTCTATTCATAGTTTTCTTTTCCATTTTACGGCGGAGCTAGAAAAGAGTGGTGACGCCGGAGATCGTCCAAGGCGGCTCGAAAGAAAACCTTGGGGCGTAAGAGTAGAAAGCAGGCTGACTCTCGCGAAAGAGAGAATATCTTTAGAGCATGAGTAGAAACAATGTAACGCCTGGCAACAAGAAATTGCTCCAAGCTCTTTACTATACTTGCATTGTTATTCTGTACTTCATCTTACATCTATTCAATGGATGTTCTATTTCTACATCTACTCACTCTCTTAATACGTATGAGTAGCTAAACTAGTTGAATGGGTTGAGAGGAACTAAGCTAACATGATCTAGGAAGTTCATTGCTGGCGATTGTCTTGTTTTATGCTGTGCAAAATACCCCTTTAGAGTTACTTGAGAGAGAATCTAAAGAAAAAACCTAATGTCTTGAGAGAGCAAGGTTAGAATCTGACTTTAAAGAGCAAGATTAGGCTTGCATAAACAAGAGATAGGGACTTAAAGATAAGCTTTAGGAATAGGAATGATATTATGTGGTCGCATATTTATGTGAATGTCATGTTGTCATCGCATAAATAGAAATAGAGGTTTATGTGTAAACCCTGTATACTTATCGCATATTTATCACATGTGTTCTAGCCTTAGAAGCCGTGGCATTCACGCCGAAAGGTGGTTTATCATTGTATGCATGTTGCATGATCTCAAAGCATGAACGCATCCTAGGGAGTGTTTGTCAAAACCCTTCTCAACCCGTTCAACGCATATTCATCGTATTTCCCATCTACCAACTCTTTTCGAACTCTGCCGCATTTGTTATTATTTTCATTAACGCAACAACAACCCAACACTTATTTATTCAACTGGTTACCGCAATTTTTCATAAAAATCTCCAACGCAACTATTTTCACAAGTCCCTGTGTTTGACTCTGGACTTACCAGAAAACTCAGGGGAGTTTACACTTGGATTCGTCTGGAGAAACTTGAGTGCACAACGCAATCCATCAACGCATATCATCCATAATTTCCACCTCATAAATTCAAGCATTAATAGCCAAGGATCTTAGTTTATTTGTTTGTGGTAAAAGCAAATAAAATATTTCATATTTGATAGACAACAGTAAAAAAAATATCTCATATTATTATATCATAGGCATTTGTTCATACCGGTGTTTAAAAACTATAGAACCCTACAAGAATTTAGGGCATCAACCCCAACAATGGTCTATATGTCATCAAGGATGTGCAAATGGCACACTCGGCTTTGTTAGCAACGGATGAGAAACCTACTGAAGATGAGTTGTGGCACAAAAGACTCTCTCATATCATTGTGAGGGGGCTGGAAGTGCTATCTAAACAGGGTATACTACCAAAGGGTGTTGAAGATAACCTTAAATTTTGTGAACATTGTATATTATGTAAAGCAACTAAACAACAATTCCCCAAAGGGCAACACAATTCAAAGGAAATCCTTGAATATGTGCACTCAGACTTGTGGGGGCCAGCTCACTCTCCATCTCTTAGTGGAGCATGGTACTTTATTTCATTTGTAGATGACTATTCAAGGAAGAGTTGGGTTTACTTTTTAAAATCCAAAGATGAAGTATTTAGTAGATTTAAAGAATAGAAGACCTTGATTGAGAATCATACCTCTAAACAAATTAAATATTTGAGAATTGATAACGGTTTATACTTTTGTGGAGAGGAATTTAATTTGTATTGCAGGGAGCATGGCATAGTAAGGCACAGAATTGTGAGGTACACACTTCAACAAAATGGAGTAGTTGAAAGATAAACAGAATAGTGCTGGAAAGAGTAAGATGTCAATTATCCAATGCCTTGTTGCCTGAAAAATATTGGGCTGAAGCTATCTCCTACACCATATACACATGGTTCCCTCATCAATATATAGAGCTGAAGACTCCTGAAGAGAGGTGGATAGGGCAGCCACCTAAGCTGGAACACCTAAAAGTGTTTGGTTGTATTGGCTACGTGCACCAAAGCCAAAGAAAATTGAAACCAAAGGCTGTAAAGTGCATGTTCTTAGGCTTTACCCCGGGATAGGCTATGGCATCCAATTGAAAAGAGGTGTGTGAACAACAGAGATGTGATCTTTAGAGAAAATGAAATGTTCATGATGTCAGAATAACCATCTTCAATAATAACTAAGACTAGTAGCACTAGATTTGAGGTGGAGCCTCAAAATGATAATGGAGCTTTTACTTCCTCCCAAAATCAAGAGTTAGAATTGTTGGGGTTGATGCCCTAAAGTCTCGTGTCCTGTAGTTTATAAACAGTATGTTCAAATGCTTGTGTTGTTAATATATGGTATTTACTTCACATATTGTATTTTGCTCAGTTGTTTGTTTTATTTGCTTTACCATAAACCAATAAGCATAAAATCTCTGGTTATCTGTATGTGACTCAAGCATGTATGTGGTGACATACAAGTAGATCATGTCTTGAGTGATAACCAAAATGGTCTGTAGTATATGGATATAGGAGGGAAACCTTATCCTGGTAACGCTACGGATGCGGCCCGCTTTGTGGAATGGTCACAAGTATTGTGACTTGTCACAGATGGTCTGATCCTGATCATTCATGTTGAGTACATGTGAGCGGGTGGGTCCTATACTGTTTGTATAAGACCTGACCACGAAGTATTAACGTCTCATTATATAACACTGTTCATGACAGAGACTTCACTTCACTAGGATGACCATAGGTAAGATGACCTCAATCCTGAGTGAGTTGGGAACTCTTGCCATTGAGGGTGGTCCTTTGATTTCTATGGGTGCGAGTTGCTAGGTCGCTGATTCAAACCTACCATTTTGGGGATTCATCTGATTTGGGAGCTGGGAACTCAGCTACACAAGATGAAATTCAGTCATTCCCCGAGGTAGGGGTGAATAGATAGATGGCTCCCTTAAGGGCTGATTTCGGGGCTTGAATGATGTGGTGCCACACACCTTCTCCTGGCCCGAGAGGTGTTCACACATAGTTGGACTATGTTATATTGCTCATTAGAGGAATCAATGGTACTTAAGGAGTGAGATGTAACTACAGGGGCAAAATGGTAAATTGGTCCAGCTGTACTTACGAGCATCTGTGAAGGATCATCGTACTCATGATTGGTTATATCCGATGGACACAAAAATATATCTTTAATAAGAAGAGTTCAGTTGTTGGTCTTTAGTGGAATCATTGACAGTTAACGGATGGTGGATCTCGTGGCTAAAGAGTTTAGTCAGCTATTACGTATCGTTGAAGCTTCGAGCCACAGGTCTATTAGGTCCCCTGGGTAGCTTGGATAAAAGTCGAGAACCAATATTTGGGTTAATTTGAAATGTTCAAATTGACAAGAGGAAGTTCGATTATATATGATATAATTGGACTGGTTAATTATATATGATATAATTGGCTAAATGTATGAGATACATTATTTTGAAGAAAATTAGATATAAATATGTTTTATATCAAGTAGAGGAGAAAATACTATAGTAGATATGTGATATCGAACTATAGAATATAAATATAATATTATTATATTTATTAATTAATTAATTGATTAATTATATGATAATTAATCATTTTTCCACGTTCGGACGTGGGTAATCGGCAACGTTGGTTATGGTAACCGATGGGTTTAAAATGAAAAAAGTTTTCATTTTGAATCATGCAATCGATAGTTCGTCAATCGCCCAAAAGATTTCGTGAAGCGCGCGTTGGTGAATCAAAACGATCACTTGAGAGCCTATGCGATAGCGTTCTCCGTCTAAACGATCGTATACCTCACGCCTAAACGATCGCACACTGTCGCCTAGACGATCGGATAGCTTCTCTAAATGATCGTATAGTGTGTTGATTTAGCTAAACAATCGTATGTCTTTTCCTAAATGATCGTTTCGTAAATCCTACACGATCGTGTAACTCATCTAGACGATAAGCATTTCTGCCATACGATAACATTGTTTTCTCTCCCATTTGCTTATCGCCTACACGATCTGTCTCTTATACACATCTAGATGTGTATAAGAGACAGCGCCTAAACGATCGCACTCTCTCGCCTACGCGATCGGATAGCTTCTCTAAATGATCGTATAGTGTGTTGATTTAGCTAAACAATCGTATACCTTTTCCTAAACGATCGTTCAATAAATCCTACACGATCGTGTAGTTCCTTTATGCGATAAGCACTTCTGCTATATGATAGCATCGTTTTCTCTCCCACTTGCTTATCGCCTACATGACTCGTTTGTCCTCCGTCCTCTACCAAATTCATCAAAGCCCACCCTTTGGGTTTTCACTCTGAGAATACCCGGGGCTCATTAGTGGTGGTGTAGTTCTTGTTGCGGCGTTCGTGTTCGCGTTAATCGTGCTGTTGCAGTCGACGTTCCCGCCGGGCATTGGTAGATCACTAGAGGGTTTCCGCTGCATTGGAGTTCTGAAGTTTGAAGATTGTCTTCAACTGGTATGGAACTTTATCCCTTTATGTTATTTGTTGTTAGTAGCATGCCGATAATTACATTTATTTGCATAACTGTATGTGTTGAATGTATATAATTTGTATTTCGGTTACGATGAGATCGGAGCGATCCGAGCACGCTCATGGAACTCTCGATATGAGATCCTTAAGAAGGTGATGAGTCAGCTACAACCAGTGATCATGTGTCAAATGATCAAATTGAGACACATGGGGACTTGCACAACTACTCATTGAAAAGAGACAGACCGAGAAGAACAGTAGTACCACCAGCAAGGTACCAAAAGTCTGATTTTGCAAGTGTAGTATTGAGTGTTGACATTTCTTTAAGTAATAATGAACCTTTCAACTTTGAAGTAGAAACAAATAGCCCAGATGCTAGGCAATGGATTGAGGCTATGAATGATGAGATGAAGTCCCTCAATCAAAATGACACTTGGATATTAGTACTTTTGCCTAAAGGGTACAAACCTATCTCATTCAAATGGATTTACAAATTTGAAGAAGAGATTCCAGGTGTGCAAAAGTCTAGGTTCAAGGCTAGGTTTATTGCTAAGGGGTTCACTCAAAATGAAGGTATTTACTATAATGAGGTGTTCTCTCCAGTTGTGAACCATACTTCCATCCGGTTGCTCCTTTCTCTAGTTGTGAAAAAAGATTTGGAGCTTGACCAGTTGGATCTAAAGACAGCCTTCCTACATGGGCTGTTAAATGAGACAATTTATATGAGACAACCTCAAGGCTATGTTAAAAGTGGAGAAGAAGACCTTGTGTGTTTGTTGAACAAGTCCATCTATAGCCTAAAACAGTCATCGAGATGCTAGTATGAGAGGTTTGATGAGGTGATCTCCAAGATAGGGTTCAAAAGGATCTCATTTGATTAGTGTGTTTACACAAATACTAGTAGTTTCAAGGAACCGGTCTATCTACTTCTCTATGTAGATGACTTGCTGCTGGCTGGGAGATCCAATGAAGAATTGAAGCAAGTGAAAATGCTTCTTACAAGAGAATTTGACATGAAAGACCTAGGGGAGTTAAGGAGGAACCTAGGCATTGAAATAGAAAGAGACAAAACATTGCAGATTGCTTGTTAGCCAATCTGAATATTGTTTAGAGATATTGCAGAGGTTCAAGATGGAGAATGCTAAGCCAATAGGTACTCCTCTTCCCCCTTACTTCAAGCTTTCAGCTGCTAATATTCCAAAGAGTAATGATGAAAAGCATTTGTACCATATGAAGGTTGTCCCTTATTCTCAAGCAATAGGATCTCTTATGTATCTTATAACTTCTACAAGACCACACCTGTCTTATGCAACAAGTATGGTTAGTAGGTTCATGGCAAATCCTGGTAGAAGACATTGGGAGGCCGTCAAGTGGATACTAAGGTATCTATATTCATCCAAGGAGGCAAAAGTCTTATATAGACAAAATGAGCCATCCAATGATGAAGTTTATGGTTATTTAGATGCAGACTATACAGGGGACTTGGACAGAAGACGTTCCCTATCAGGTTATGTTTACCTATAAGGAAACAATTTGATCAGCTGGAAAGCTACATTGTTGCCTGTTGTGGCCCTTTCCACAACAGAGGCTGAGTTCATCGCATCGTCTGAGGTTTTGAAGGAAGGTTTGTGGCTGAAAGGTTTACTAAACGATTTCGGCATAACACAAACTAAAATAGGAATCTATTGTGATAACCAGAGCACAATATATTTATCTAAGAATCAACAGTTTCACAGTAGAACCAAGCATATGGATATTAAATATCATTTCATCAGACAAGAGAGTGAGAAAGGGGAAGTCGAGGTAGTTAAGATTCATACCTCTGATAATACAGCTGATATGCTAACCAAAACCATTCCATTAAACAAGCTTGGAAAATTCTTGGACCTTCTCGGATTTGAGTTGCCTAAAAAAGGTTAGCTCAAGTCAGCTCAGTGAAGCAAAGAGGGAAGGAACTCTGGATGCTTACAATGGTGGAGATTGTTACAGAAAGACTCGAAATCAAGAAAGAATAGTGCATCTGGCAGTTGAACGGTTGTCGACTTCTTTCTACTAAATGTTGTATCCACCAGAGGTCATCATCGTCGACTGAATCACTTGCACATATATAAATGAAATCAAATGAGAGATTAATGTAAGAGTGAATTTAAATCGAGAGAGCAAGGCATTCGTTCAATAATACTTGGAAGAGTAATAAAAGAGAACCTCCCAATTTGCACAATGGACGTAGGCCTTTGGCCGAACCACTTAAACTCCTGTGTCTTTTCTTCTTACCTCTACGATCATTTAGATTTTGCTAAAGTATCATTTACACGATCGTGTAGTTCCTATGGCATCGTTTACATGATCGTTTAGCCCCACATTCAATCGTCTATACGATCGTTTAGCTCTTCAGCTATCATCTATACGATTGTATAGTTTCAGTCAATTGTCCTCTACAAGATCGTTTAACGCTTCCTCCTATCGTTTACTTAATTGGCCTATCATTTAGTTATTGGTGCATCGTCATGATCGTGCAAACTTTTGGTAAACGATAGAAGGATTTTTCAAGCATCTACATTCTATCTCCCCTGACTCTTGAATTATTATCAACCTAGAAATAGCCTCTCATTGCCCTGAAAATTTGAAGAAGAGAAAACTCAACCTAGAAATAGCACTTCTTCACGTTAATCCCACTTACATAACACAAATTGCAACTTTTTTGGTTGGACATAAAAGTTTGCCCTTGAACTGACAAGAACACAATATTAGAAAAAACAAATTCTTGAGGACATGACAACTCAATAACTTTTTTAATCATAGGAAATAAGGAAGGATAGATGTGTGGACTCCAAAAACCTTTTGGCAAAGGGGATTTGCAAGAGAAGAAGAAAGGAAACAAGAGAGCTTTTTCCCTTTTTATTCTGTCGTGTCTGAGTCTTACATGTTACTTTGTTTTCAAAAAACAAATAAAAACACGAGAGTGAGGGAGACGGAGTTACGATAATTCCCTCTCATGATCAGTAAGAATAACTCCCTTGTCACGGAGAGTTATTGAATATTATATTAATAATGATAATAATAATATATTATTTATATTATATGTTTAATTAAATAATTAACAAACCATATAATATGCATTATAATCATATTAAAATACAACTCTCTCTTATAACTTATAGTTTTACTAAGAATCATATACACATTAAATTTTAACCTATAGTATTTATATAAATCTTATTTGTATAAATAATATTTGAATCTCATTCAAATATTTATCTCTCGCATATTTTATAGTTCTAATTATAAATCATATTTATAATTAACTATATATTATAATGTATTAGTATACATTATACTTTATAGTATTCATATTAATATAATCTAATTCATTAAACTACTTTGAATAATTTGAAGAATTCAAATTATTCCAAAAACACTTATTCCTTGTGTTTTATCCTTTATGAGCTAACAAGGGGACCTTATGAACCTAAAGATTAAAAACTCTAATAATACGAGATTAGTCAATTAAGCTATTTAATTAGATTAATCAATATTCATTAACTATTGGTCACTCCACTAAAGACCGACTACTGCACCCTTCGTACTATAGATATATTTCTGTGTCATGGATATAACCAATCAACAATAAGTTGACCCTTCACGAATTACTCATAACTACAGTTGAGTCAAATTAACATTTTACCCCTGTAATTTACATTTAACTCTTTAAGTACCACTGATTTCTCTAATAAACAAATAGTTTATAGTCCAACTATAAATGGACAATAAACTAATCCCTCTCGGGGTAATGAGAGGGTGAGACTTCACTGTTCAAGACCCGAAATCAACTATTAAGGGAGAAATTCATCTATTTTCTATAAAGATGGGAATGAGCGAATTCCATCTTATGTAACTAAGTTCCTAGCTCCCTACTCGGACAAATCCCTAAAATGGTAGGCTTATTGAGTCAGTTAAATTAACCACTCTCACTCACACAGATTAAAGGATTATCTTTATAGACAGGAGTTCATAGCTCACTCAGAATTAAGATCATGTCACCTACGGTAATCCTATTGAAATGTTAGTCTCTTCAAGTAAGAATATTATAAAAAGAAACGAATCATTTTGCAGTCTGGTCTTATATAAACTCTTTATACAGGTGAAGTACACACAAAATGTACGTTATTTGCCTTAGATTTAAGATGGATTTTGATATGTTTTTATAGGATTTAACGTGTTTGTTAGTGATTGATAGAATTTATGATCAATAATTGAATTATACTCAAAATGAGAAAACAAGGGCCAAAATATGCTTAAAGGAGTAAAATATATTTAACAAGCCAAAATGGGTCGAAACTATCAAGAGAATGGAGAAAAATTAATGAATTCTTAAAAATAAGGCAACGTCGCTATGCTAGGTCGATGTCGTAGACCCCAAAAAACACAATTTGAGCATTTGGTAGAGCATCAACGCGCTACGATTTGAGTGTCGCTACACTTTGATAAAAAAGCCAAAGTGCCCCTGCGCCATTGAGAGCACAACATTGTGCTAGGTGTTCGGCTCTTGAGCGCCACTACCCTCCATAAATCGTAGCGTGGTGCTAGTTTTTCTTATTTCAAAATTTTGACAATATTTTAATATCTTGGGGGCTAATTTCAGATCTTTTATTTATTTGGAGGCTTTCAACGTTGAGAAAAGAAAAAATTCTGACCTAAATTAAAACATAAAGAAGTGAGTTCTTGCCCAAAAAGAGAAGTGAAGAATTATTCTGGGGACCATTCAACTTCTCGAGGTGTTGACGAAGAGAAGAGTGGCGATTTCGACCAAAGGAGAAGCATTTCGTACGTAATCTTCTATGGTTCTATACTTTTCTTTACTTGGATGTTGTTAATTTTGTATGCGAATATGTTTTTGAAAACCATGAGTGGCTATACTCTCTTTTTTTAGGGCGTTGATAGATTTAACTATATATTTAGAGATTACATGGAATTGTAGAATTCTTTATCTTTTAATGATATATTTTTTAATTTATATTGATTGGCATCAATGAATGTTAGATTAAATGTGTAATTCGATAGGTGGCATATTTAATCGGATCTATAATATTAGATTACTATTAACCTATTATGTGCATAGTCAGGGGTATAGTAAAAGTTTATGATTAAAATGTTTAATGTCATGAGTCTTAATTTGATATTATGATGTTAGTTATCATTTAGGATTTTTTTGCATAATAGTAAAAGTTGTTTTTAAAAGATAATAATTCGGACTTTAGTTTCTAGACTTGGGTAAATTTTTTTTGCATAATTCCATGATTAATCTAAATATCATCTAATGAAGTTTATAATGAAATCAACATCATATAACACTCTTTTACTCTGAAATTTACAATCGATTTTTCTAGGCATTTAGTTTTCTTGCAATTAAATAAAAAATCACTGAAATTTACTTTCCAATTCCTTAGCTAAAATCAACATGATCTAAATAGATAAGTAGTATCTGTTCACTTGATCCCTGAGAACGATACTCGGCCACATACACTTGCGTGTCCCATCAAGTTTTTGGCGTTGTTGCCGGGGATCAAAATAACGGTTTGTGCTTACTATTTAACAATTGGATAAATTTTAGACTAAGGCTTATTTTGTGTTAATCTTGTTAGAGTTTGCTCTAGTGCATGACTCGTGACAAGGACAACAATATTCTATCTTTTGATCCTGAGATAGAACGTACTTTGAGGACAAATCATAAGGACACACAAGAAAAAAAACGGGAAGGAAGAGATGGTCAAGGAAGTGAAGAAGGCTATTAGGGATTATTTCCAACCATCCTTTCCTATAGCTCAACCTGGGATCATGAATATACCTATAAATGCAAATAATTTTGAGTTGAAGTCGGGGTTGATTCAAATGTTGAGGGACATTGCTTTTAGAGGATGAGCTACTGAAGATCCTCATAAGAATCTGAGATCTTCTTGAAATTTGTGGGATGATAAAAATTAATGGAGTTTCTATTGGTGTCATAAGACTGGGATTATTTCCTTTCCTTTGGCAGGATTGAGCTAAGGATTGGCTTGAAACAATTCTATCGGAGAGCATTGCAACTTAGGAACAACTAGCTCAAGTCTTTTTGACAGAGCCGAAAGCCTACGTCGTTAATAAGCCTCGAGTTTGGTCAAAAGAAAATTTATAATATCACCAAACTACTCCTATTACTACTAAAACGTAGCAACAATGATAAGTGGTGGGTCAAACCACAGAGAAGCGAGGAATAATTTCTTTTTGTGTTAGATTTGACTGCAGCAAAAACAGTAAAAACGAGGTTTTGGTTTCGATTTAGAAAGATGCAAGATAAGTAAATTTCAAGGGATATATGGAATGGTAAAGGACTCGTTTAGTTCTAAGATCAAGTGCTCATTCGATATAAATTAAGTCATTGTTATATGCCAAATAACTATTATTCGAATTGTGCATGCATAGCTACTTAATTTGATAAGAACTAATCAATCTCTACAAAGGCCGAAAATCAATTAATACAAACCGAATTGAGCATCCTAATCCGTAGTTGAGGCTAGAAAGACCGTGCCCTAATTAGCCTACATGCTTCTAGATATAATTGGGTTCTTAGCAGCCATAAAGAACTAGAAACACATGCGTGAAAATCAGGGATTCAACTATGTTGATTAAGTATTAGGAAAGCCATGTTCAAATAATCAAAGTAATTCTTTAATTCTAGATTAAATGTAGATGCAAAGATTCAAGGTTAGCCTATACACATAAGCATGCTCATCTAATCTGTGCTACAGGGGTAAATTCAAAGCATGGACGATTATAAGGATACATGCGAGCCTGAATTTAACTAGCAAAGACATGCAATGGTGATAGGGTCATTGGTCCAACACACAAAAGCAAATCTAAATCATGCAGGATTAAAGAAAAACATAATTCTTAATTCAAGTACAAAACTGAACATATAACTCATTAAATTACAAAGAACACTTAGTCCAAGAACTAATTGAAAATTACCTCATTGATTCATAAACAAAGCAATGGGGGTAAAATCCAATACAAAACCATAATCTGGAAAAATAAATCTAACCTATGGTACTGAATACATAGAGGAAAAAGAAGAAATCAAGGCCGCTCCTCGGCCTCCATAAAGAGTTTCAACGTTTCTACCTTTCTCAATACAATTAAGCCCCCCCTTTTTTACTTAGCAAAAGGAGACATTTATAAAAAAAAATTCAGGACAACGTTGCAATGCTATAGTCGAGTGCGCACGCTTCTCCTTCGTCCGTCAAATGTCGTAGCATTGCAATGCTATGCTACTGTCTTAAAACATTAGGCTTGAGCGTTGCGTGACATTATGACGCTGATGCTGGGGGTATTTTGGTCATTTCACGTCCCTTGAAGCTTAGATACTTCAAATCTACTTTAAATTGCTTCAAATTAGCCCCAATCAGCTTCAAATCCCTGATTCAACCTCTTGGTTGCTCGTTACCTACAAAATAGAGAAATAAACACATAAAATTCATTAACGAGTTCAAATTAAGCTAGGAATAATAGCTCTTTTTGAACAAGTATTTTCCACCCACTAAATTCTCTAAATTGAGATAAGAGATTATAGCTTTTTCTCAACACCCGAAAAACATTTATATGAATCTTGGGAAAGATAAAAGGTCCTTTTGAGGAGATGCCCACAATATGGATACCCCAATTGGTTGCAAATTCAATTCTTTTGCAATGGATTGAATGGTAACACTAAATCCATCCTTGATACTACTACTAAAGGATCGATCTTCGAAAAAACTGCTAATGAGTCATATACTATCTTGGAGGACATGGCCATTACAAGTTACAATTGGCCAAGGGATAAAAATTCTACCACAAAAACCGTCGGATTGTATAGTGTTGATGAGGTAAGTTCCATTAAGGCTCAGTTGTTAACAATGACTAACACTTTGAATAAATTGGTTGCAAGAGGTCAAGCATTAAATTCACCATCCATAGCTTCTCAAGCAACCATGGTAGGGGAATTTGACCAAATTTGGGAAACATAACAGAGTGAGATGACCAATTATGTTTGTTGGGAATGTACTAGAACTCGCTGTTCGTGTTAAACATTCTATTTATCAATAAAATATTATTGAGTAATTTATTTAATAAAGTTATTGATTTTGCATTCTATTATGAAAATCCAATAAACATATCCATGGATATAGTCTGAATACTTTAACTTTATGTGGTGACATAAACAGGATCAAGTTAAAAGTAAATAGCCTAAATGGTCTAATAAGTATATGGATGAAGTTGGGTATCTCATCCTGGTAACACTATTGGATGCGGCCCACTCTATAGTTGTTACAAGAAGTTGTAAAGTGCTACAAACGATGTGATCCACAGATCGTTCATGTAGAGATATGTGAGTGGAACATCCTATACAATGAGTTTGCATATAGACCGGACCACGTAAATAGTCTCTTTTCTTTATAACGGCTGTTTACTATTAAAACTAACTATGTCATTATTAAGTAACCTAGGTTAACTCGATCTTAATCCCGAGCTAGCTATGAACTTCTATTTTTTTGGGATTATCCTTTGATCTGCATGGGTGAGAGTAGTCCAACATCACTACTCAATAAGCCTTCCATTTTGGGGATAAGACCGGATAAGTAGCTGGAGACATAGCTCTGCAAGATGGAATTCACTCCTACCTGATTTAGGGTTAGCAGATAGATTATTCTCTTAAGTACTGATTCCTGGTCTTGAACAATTGGGGCCCCACCTTCTTATGATAGTGAAATGACTTGATTCATAGGTATTATGAATAAAGAATTGTTCATTAGAGAGTCAGTATAAACTTAAGGAACAAGATGTATTCACAGAGGTAAAACAGTGATCTTGACCCAGCTGTGATTATGAATAACTTGTGAAGGATCAACTTACTGATCATGGTTATATCGAGTGAACATTAAATATTTATAGTGAGGGGAGTTCAACTATGGGCTATAGTGGAGTGACTCATTATTTAACGAATGGGGGTTAATTCTGTATAATAAATTTAGCCAATTAATCTCGGATCGTTGGAGCCCATGATCTGTAGATCTGGGAGGTGCCCCTATTAGCTCATAAATGGATTAGCTATAAAATAGCATGATAAGTTAATTTGAAACGTTCAAATTAGAATGAAATGGAATAGAAGAATTTATATTCAAATATGATTTATATATATGAAGATGGATTTGTGTAAAAACTTATTTAATATTTGATATTAAATTAATTGGAATTAATTGAATTATTTATTGATTAGAAAATTAATTTATGAAATTAATTTTATTAAATTAATAATAATATTTTCAATTTTAAAATCAAATTATTTTTTAAATCATTTGATGGAAAATTGAAAAATTAGAAAACTTACACAAAATTAAAAAATGGGTTTTTCCATTATCTTCTTCAACTAAGTCACACAAAAACCATGCACATTTGCTTCAATAAATTCCAAGCATGAGCTGCGTCTCATGCAACCATCTTCTTTACATGTTAACCTGCAATAAATAAAGAAGATTGGAGTGGAATTGAGGCATTCATTCAAAGGGTTTTTTACAGAAAAATTCAGACTGAAGAATTGTTCTTCATGTGGTTTTGTAGCAGTGAGCTTCACTCATAATTTCCTGTTGTTCAAGCTGTTCTAGAGACCCACTACTCATTCTAGACCTCTCAGAGGATAGTGGGGAAGATCTTGACATGGTTTACAACAAGTTTTGGAGAAGACAACAGCTGAGGATCAAGATCTTGAAGAACTCTACAAAGGTATGACTTCAAACCCTCTTATATTAGATGAGCATGATTTAGTTTCTGCCAAAATTAATGAATTAGAGTGCTTATTGATCCTTGTTATTTCCGCTGCATGCTGATATACTCTTACAATTGGCATCAAAGCATCATATAAGCATTCAATTTGGTTTAATTTTGGTGTGGTGGGTGTTTTTCATGAGATATATGAAACTGATGTATTGATATAGTTTTCTCAATTTCGGCATTTTATTTCTCTTTAATTTCTTAATTAAATTTATAATCAGCTTCTACTCAAATATCGTCGTTGAGGTTTAAATGCTAGATGATCGTCTAGCTTCAGGCACTAAATGATGTGATAAAAAGCTAGACGATGGTCATTTTAATGTTGTGCGCTAGACGATCGTGTACCTGTGGGAGCAAAACAATGCGTTGAAGTGCTATACGACAGCGCTACACGATTGTGTAACTTTGCGTAGGAGCTAAACGATGCATTGAAGTTCTATGCGATGGCATTACACGATCGTGTACCTTTATGCGCGCGCTAAATGATCAAGAAGAAGCGCTATGCGATGGCATTAAGTGATCGTGTAGATCAACCCGACAGTAGACGATAGTGATATACGATAGTTGCAAGACGATGGCGATCGTGTAGCTCCACCCGACACTAGACGATGGCGATATACGACAGTTGGCAGACACTACACGATCGTGTACCTCTACCCGACACTAGACGATCGTGCTAGACGATAGACTCTAGTGTTACACGATCAGCCTTAACGAGATTTTGACATGGACCGAGAGCAGCCGGTCGATCGATTTTCTCGAGGTCCCGTCCGGTTCAGTCTCAAAACATTTTTGGCTGGTCTGGTTCAGACTTTTCCAGTCCGGTTCAAGTTGCTTGGGTTCAGTTTGGAGTGGTTCGAGTGGTTCAGAAGCGATTTTGAAGCTGTTTGTAATAATTAGGCTTTTGCTTGCTTATTTATACCGAAACTAAAACTATATCAATTTTTGTTTAATTGTTTATGCATGTGATGTATGTAATAATTAAATAATTCATGTATATGCATACAGTATGCCATGTAGATTTAAAACCCCATCGTAGGAAGCATGTTACATGTATTGAAAGTATGTTATAAAATGTTATAATATATAGTATACATGTTAGGGTTTCTTTTATTTAATATAATAGTTATATTAGATATTGAATGCCTTTGTCGAATGTTGTGGATGTTTAGCATGTCTAAAATTTTGTAAGCTGTTATAAAATTGGGTTAGATGTTTAAAATCCATACAAAGAACAACTGCATGCTCACTTAGGTTAACAACTAATTTTAATTGTTAAAATAGACTGTTATCTTATAAAATTTGGTTACAAACTCAAATCGGTTCATAAACCTGTCTAAGACTGAGGGTACTTAAGTTGACGATTTACGGAACATGTCCTACCTGGGGATTATGACCGAAAGATTGAACGTTATTAACTGATTTTATGAATTTGTGTGAGCAATGTGAGGTTTAAAAATGGTTTAAACACTTAGACATTGTAGGTTAAAATCCAATTATAAGGGTTATACTTGGATAAACCACTTAGACTTAGGTTGTTTAAATTTAGCCATATTATACCTAAGTAAATAGCCAAACACATAGAACACTTTAGTGGGAGATTATCAATATATTCGATATATAGTTATTAGCTCTCACGTCCTCAAAAGTTCACACCGTGAGATCCATGCTCGGTTTCGTGTCTCTTTTACCGTGACTTCTCCATTCAGAAAGTGTTTGCATGGGTCAATAACAAGGTGAATGAGGGAAGTAGTTCATAGTAAGTGGGTGAAGGAAATGTGTCAACATTATCCTACGGTCTCCTTCATTAGTTTGAACCATGAGATTCTTATGTTGTGCCTGTTGTCGTTTTTAGGCGGCACTAGCTAGTTGTTAACCACGACGATCTCCTCGGAGGGTTGTAACATAGGATTTGAAACAACCCAGGCTTCAGTAAAATGAATAGGGTCTTATAGTTTCGTCTTGGATATTGCCTTCTATTTCGAGGGCATATTTATACCGTTTTATAAGATCTGAAAATGGTGGGTCACACTTACAAGAATTACTAATTGTTACTAAAGATATTGAACGAAAACGATAACCAAAAGAACTATAGGAGTAAAGAGTTATTCTGATATAGTATTTGGTCAAAAATTGTCTTGCTTCTGTGAAGGAATTCATAACTGCCCTTCGCTAGAAATTTTTCTAAATCACTAAAGTATCGTTGCAAATAGATAAAGATTTATTGGGTATTTTATTATTTTGCTAAAAATGGATTTAGATGCTTAAATATTTAATAGAATTTGTTTAAATTGTTTCAGCAATGTCGAATTCAATCATACAATTGCTAGCTTCCGATAAATTTAACGGTGAAGGATATTCAAACTGGAAATCCTACATCAATACGATATTAGTTGTGGATGATTGAGGTTTGTGGTGACGGAAGAATGTCCTCTGGTTCCTAGTACAATAGTGAACTGAAATGTTTGAGACATCTATGATAGGTGGGTAAGGGCTAATGCGAAAGCTCGGGCCTACATCTTAGCAAGTATATCTTACGTACTTAATAAGAAAGGTCATGCCCACTGCCCGTGAGATAATGGCATCACTTCAGGAAATGTTCGGGCAACCGTCATCCTTTGTTCGACATGAAGCAAGAAAGTATGTTTACGTTACTCACATGAAAGATGGAACCAACGTAAGAGAACATGTTCTCGATATGATGATCCATTTTAAGCTGAGGCTCATGGGGCGATGATAGATAAGACGAGTCAAGTAAGTATGATATTGGAATCTCTCCCGGAGAGTTATCTGCCATTCAGAACCAATGCTGTTATGAACAAAATTACTTATAATTTGACCACGTTGTTGAACGAGTTATAGACATATCAGTCGATGATGAAATTGAAGGAAAAAGAAATGAATGTTGTTTCTAAACCTAAGAAGTTTTATAAAGGGTCTACGTCTTGAACGAAACCCACTGATAATAAGAAGTTTGTTCCTTTTTCTTCGAAAGACAAAACTGTACAAATGAAGAAGAAAGGAAAATGGAAAAAGAAAACCACTGCTAAGAAAAATAAAAACAAAACACCCAAAGGAAAATGTTTCCATTACAGAGAAGATGGGCACAGGGAATGTAACTGCCCAAAGTATTTGGCTGAAAAGAAAGCAGAAAAGGCAAAATAAGGTAAATCTGATTTACTAGTAGTTGAAACATGTCTAGTGGAGAATACTCACTTTACCTGGATATTGGATTCAGGTGTCGCTAATCATGTTTGCACTTTTCTACAGAAAACTAGTTCTTGGAGAGGACTTTCTGAATAGGAAATGACTTTCAAGGTGGAAACGAATAGTCATTTCAGCTCAAGCAGTGGGAGATGTCAAGCTATTTTTTGGATACTCTCCTATCTTACTTAGGAATGTATATTATGTACCTAAGATGAAAATAGATTTGATCTTTCTTTCCTGTCTGCTAGAAAATATGTACAGAATATTTTTTTGAATCTAATGAAGTGTTTGTTTATTCAAGAGGTGTTCATATTTGTTCTACAAGACTCAAAAATAATTTGTACATATTAAAACCAACTGAAACAAAGGCATTCTAAATATAGAGATGTTTAAAATGGCTAAGACTCAAAATAAAAAACGAAAAATTTCTCTTAACATCTATCTTTGGCACCTCAGACTTGGTCACATTAATCTCAACAGGATTGAGAGATTAGTAAAAAAAACGGTCATTTAAATCAGTTAGAAGATAGTTCTTTACCTCCATGTGAATCATGTCTTGAAGGAAAAATGAAAAAAGATCTTTTTCTGAAAAAGGTCTTCGTGCCAAAGAACCTCTTGAACTTATACATTCAGACCTATGTGGTCTAACGAATGTAAGAGCTCGAGAAGGCTATTAGTATTTAAGGCTGAAACTCTTGAAAAGTTCAAAGAATTTAAGGCTGAGACGGAAAATTTGTTAAGTAAAAGAATCAAAACACTTCGATCTAATCGAAGTGGTAAGTATATGGATTTACAATTCCAGAACTATCTAGTAAATCATGGAATTCAATCTCATATCACAACACCTGGAACACCACAACAAAATGGTATTGCAAAAAGGAGAAATAGAACCTTGTTAGACATGGTCTGATCAATGATGAGTTATGCTCAGTTAGCTCAATCCTTTTGGGGGTATGCAGTACAAACTACAGTATTTATTCTAAACGTTGTTCCTTTAAAAAGTGTTTCAGAAACACCATATGAATTATGGAAATGATGCAAAAGTAGTTTATGTCATTTTCGTATTTAGGGTTGTCTAGCACATGTGTTGATACAAAATCCCAAGAAATTGGAAACACATTCGAAATTATGCCTTTTTGTAGGATGCCCCAAAGAAATAGAAAGAGGATTGTTTTATGATCCCCAAGAAGATAAATTATTTGTATTAACAAGCGCTACATTCTTGCAAGAAGATCATATAAAAAATCATCTGCCTCGCAGTAAACTAATATTGCAAGAAATGACTAAAGATACTACAGAAACATCAATAAGAGGTGTTGATCAAGCTGGTCCATCGACAACTGTTGTTGTCCCATCACGTCCATCCCAAGAGTTGAGGATTCCTCAACGTAGTGGGAGGATCCATTAACCTTTAAAAAGGCAATGGAAGTTTTTGACCAGGAACACTGGATAAAAGCCATGGACGTTGAAATGGAGTCTATGTACTTCAACTCTGTATGGGAACTTGTAGATCAACCACATGGGGTTACACCTATAGGTTGCAAATGGATCTACGAGAGGAAACGAGACCAAAATAGCAAGGTGCAAGCCTATAAAGCCAGACTTGTGGCAAAAGGTTTTACCCAAAAAGAAGGAGATGATTATGAGGAAACTTTTTCTCTTGTTGCCATGATAAATTCAATAAGAATACTTCTTTCTATTGCCACATATTATGACTATGAAATATGGCAAAGGGATGTCAAGACAGCTTTTCTAAACGGCCATCTTGATGAAAGTATTTTTATGTCTCAACTAGAAGGGTTCATCGAAAAAGGACAGGAGCAGAAAGTCTGTAAGCTTAATCGATCCATTTATGGATTGAAACAAGCATCCAGATCTTGGAATATAAGGTTTGACACTGCGATCAAATCTTATGGTTTTAAACAAAATGTTGATGAACCTTGTGTATACAAGAAGATAGTCAACAAGACTATAGAATTCTTAATTCTTTATGTTGATGATATCTTGCTCATTAGGAATGAGACAAGTTTCCTTCCTGACGTAAAGAGATGGTTAGCAACAAAATTCCAAATGAAAGATTTGGGTGATGCTCAATATGTTCTAGGAATACAGATCTTTCGAAATCAAAAGAATAGAATACTAGCACTATCTCAGGCATCTTATATTGATAAGATGTTGTCAAAATATAATATGCAAAATTCCAAAAGAGGTACGTTACCTTTTAGACATGGAATTCATTTGTCAAAGGAACAGTGTCCTAAGACAGCTCAAGATGTTAAGGAAATGACAAGAGTTCCATACGCATCTCCAGTTGGGAGTTTGATGTACGCGATGTTATGTACATGCCCTGACATATGACATATGGTTCCAATGCAATCTGAGACACAGTCATTGGACTGCTGTAAAAAACATCCTCAAGTATCTAAGCAGAATGAGGGACTATATACTTGTGTATGAATCTAAGGATTTAATCCTTACAAGATACACTGATTATGATTTCCAGATTGACGTAGATTCCAGGAAATCTACTTCAGGATCAGTTTTCACTCTTAATAGAGGAGCTATAGTTTGGAGAAGCATTAAGCAAATTGTATCACTGACTCTACAATGGAAGCGGAATACGTGGCTGCATGTGAAGCTGCTAAAGAAGCAGTATGGCTACGCAAATTCTTGGTTGATTTGGAAGTAGTTCCAAATATGCACCTGCCTATCACACTGTATTATGACAATAGTGGTGTTGTTGCCAACTCGAAAGAACCAAGGAGTCACAAACATGGAAAACATATTGAAAGAAAGTACCATCTCATCAGAGAGATAGTACACCGAGGAGATGATCGTCACAAAGATAGCCTCTGAAGACAACCTTGCTGATCCATTTACAAAGGGCCTCTCGGCTAAAGTGTTCGAGGGCCACCTGGTTGGACTAGGACTCCGAGTAGTGTAATCTAGGGTAAGTGGGAGAATATCAATGGTATTAAAGACCCCCTAGTTTATTGTATTTTCCCTTTAATGTTTCTCAACATTATATTGTATATATTTGTTCTCACTGGAGTTCTAGTCCAAGTGGGAGATTGTTGAGAATGTCCTAGAACTCGCAGATCGTGTTAAATATTCTATTTATCAATAAAATATTATTGAGTAATTTATTCAATAAAGTTGTTGATTTTGCATTCTATTATGAAAATCTAATAAACTTATCCATGGCTATAGTCTGAATACTTTAACATTATGTGGTGACATAAATAGGATCAAGTTAAAAGTATATAGTCTAAATGGTCTGATAAGTATATGGATTAAATTGGGTATCTCATCCTGGCAACACTAATGGATGCGACCCACTCTGTAGGTATTACAAGGATTTGTAAAGTGCTACAAACGATGTGATCCACAGATCGTCCATGTAGAGACATGTGCGTGGAAGCATCCTATGCAATGAGTTTGCATATAGACTGGACCATGAAAATAGTCACTTTTCTTTATAACAACCGTTTACTGTTAAAACTGACTATTTCATTATTAAGTAATCTAGGTTAACTCGATCTTAATCTTGAGCTAGTTATGAACTACTGTTTGTCCGAGATTATCCTTTGATCTGCATGTGTGAGAGTAGTCCAACTGCACTGCTCAATAAGCCTTCCATATTGGGGATAAGACCAGATGAATAGCTGGGGACATAGCCCTGCAAGATGGAATTCATTCCTACCCAATTTAGGATTAGCAAATAGATTGTTCTCTTAATTACTAATTCCAAGTCTTGAAAAATCGGGGTCTGGCCTTCTCATGATAGAGAAAGGACTTGATTCATAGGTATTATGAATAAAAAATTGTTCATTAGAGGGTCAGTAGGAACATAAAGAACAAGATGTATTCACAAAGGTAAAACGGTGATCTTGACCCAGCTGTGATTACGAACAACCTGTGAAGGATCGACTTACTGATCATGGTTATATCAAGTGGACATATATATCTACAGTGAGGGGAGTTCAACTATGGGCTATATTGGAGTGACCTATTAGTTAACGAATGAGGGTAAATTCGGTATAATGAGTTTAGCCAATTAATCTCGGATCATTGGAACCCATGATCTGTAGGTCCGTGAGGTCCCCCTACTAGCTCGTAAATGGATTAGCTTTAGAGTAGCATGATAAGTTAATTTGAAACGTTCAAATTAGAATGAAACGGAATAGGATAATTTATATTTAAATATGATTTAAATTTATGAAAGTGGATTTTTATAAAAAATAATTTAATATTTGATATTAAATTAATCGAATTATTTAAATAATTATTAATTTTATTAGAAAATTAATTTATGAAATTAATTTTATAAAATTAATATTAATATTTTCAATTTTAAAATCAAATTTATTTTGAAATCATTTAATGAAAAATTTAAAAATTAGAAAACTTACACCAAATGGAAAAATGGGTTTTTCCATTATCTTCAACTAGCTCACACAAAAACCATTCACATTTGCTTCAATAAATTCCAAGCATGAGCTGCATCAACCATCTTCTTTGCATGTTAACCTACGATAAATAAAGAATATTGGAGTGGAATTGAGTCATGTATTCAAAGGGTTTTTTACCGAAAAATTCAGATTGAAGAATTGTTCTTCAAGTGGTTTTGTAGCGTTGAGCTTCACTCCTAATTTCCTGTTGTTCAAGCTAATCTTAAGTCCCACAACTCATTCTAAAGCTCCCAACAGATAGTGGGGAAGATCTTGACGTGGTTCACGACAAGTTTTGGAGAAGACAATAGCTGGGGATCAAGATCTTGAAGAGTTCTACAAAGGTATGACTTCAAACCCTCTTATATTAGATGAGCAAGCTTTAGTTTTTGCCAAAATTAATGAATTAGAGTGCTTATTGATCCTTGTTATTTTCACTGCATGCTGATATACTCTTACAATGTTGATAGAGAACATTATAGAGGCCACCAACAAATTCCTACTAACTATCATCCTAGTTTAATAAACCATGATAATAACAATATTTGCAAACACCCTCAGGTTTTATTGGCGCAGGCACATCAGATGTAGAGAATATATCTTCTCAAGAGGAATAATGTTGGAATTTATGAAAGAGTCTAGAGAAAGAACCATAGCTTTGGAGAACACAACTCAGGTTCGTGGGAAAGCAATTCAAGATATTGAAGTGCAACTAAGTCAACTTGCCACTTTTCTTTAATCAATGCAAAAAGATAAATGCCCTAGTTGTTTTGAGAAGAATCCAAAAGTGGAATGCAAAATCTTGACATTGAGGAGTGGGAAAAAGCTAGCCACTCGTTTGATGGGTGAAGATGATAATAAGCTACTTGAACAAGAAGTGGAAGAGATCAATGACGAATCTAGTAAAAAACATGAACCTCAGGAAGTTGCTAAGGAAGAGCAAACAAAGGAAGTGGTAAAGGAATCATAATCATCTTCGAGTAAGTCTTCTACTCTTATACCTTTTGTGCCTAATAATATTCCTTAACCTTAGAGGTTTCAGAAAAAGAAATTAGATGAACAATTTTATAAGATTCTTGGGATTTTTAAGAAATTGCATATTAATATTCCATTCATAGAAGCTTTAGAACAAATGCCTAATTATGTAAAATTCATGAAAGATATTTTGTCAAAAAAGAATAAATTTAAGAAGTATGATATGATTGGTTTGACAGAGGAATGCAGTGCCATCCTACAAAAGATGTTTCCTAAAAAATTAAAAGATCTATGGAGTTTTACTATTCCTTGTGCTATTGGCTCTTTTACTATTAAGAAATCCTTATGTGATTTAGGTGTTTCCACTATATCTTATGCCTCTGTCTGTTTACAGAAAGCTCAGACTAAAGGAAGCTTTACAATTGGCTGACAGATCTTTCGCATATCCATAGTATATAGTTGAGGATGTGTGCTTGTCAATGTGGGCCAATTTCTTTTTCCTGTAGACTTTTGTGGTTCTGGACATGAAGGAGGATTCTAAACTCCCCATCATCTTGGGAAGACCTTTCTTAGCCATAAGGAGGGCACGAATTGATGTTGAGGAAGGTAAGCTAACTTTTAAAGTCAATCAATACAAGGTAAATTTTGGCATTTATCAGTCACTCAGTAGCTCTAATTAGGGAAGTACATGCCATAGGGTAGATAGAAAAGATGAAAACCCTACTAAGCATGATTTTGTATTACCTCCTATGCTATCTTATATGTGTAGGAATGATAAATTTGTTGATTTCCGTGGTTATGATAATATGATTGTTGACCCTCAGGTTGGTTATTATGATAAGTTATCTTTTAGGCATGGATATGATATTTTGATTTCAGGATGTGGAAGCATGAATGATAGATCTAAACAACCATGGGATCCGACGTGATGAATGAGTCTCGTCTAGCTAAGAGAACATTAAACCAAGCACTTGTTGGGAGGCAATCCAATTATTTATTGCTTTCTTTATTTTTTTTGTTTTTTCTTTAGATGTTTTCTTTTAAAAATCCGAGAGTTGCTCATTTTTTTTCATATTTTTCAAGGTCTATGTTTAACACAAAAGGTACTCTTTCCACTAGCCTATTTGGTGGACTCTCGCACGCTCCCAAGCTTTTTTCTCTATTCTTTATTCTTTTCTTGCATTGAGGATAGTGCAAATTTCTATGTTTGGTGTGGGAGGTGTCATTCATACATTTGTTTGTTTATCATGCTACGTATGTTGATTTGATTTTATGTTGCTATGCATGCTATTTTGAAAATTTGGAGAAAATTTTAAACTTTTTATTAAGTTTTGAAAAGCTTTTGGTTGGTTCTTTGTTGTGTGTTGTGATGTTGATTATACATGTGTGAAAGCTAGTGCCCCTAGATAAAATGATGCAAGTTTAGGGCTCTTTATAGTTAATGCTAAAGCACCTTAGTGGACATATTACCTTCTTGAAATGTGTAGATGCTTGATGATTGGTGCAAGAGCAAGAGTACGGGAAAACTGGAGAAGCTTTCTTGAACCTAACTTTAGTTTCAAGGTTTGAATTGAATCAGACTTGCATACATACATAGGAGATGATTAGATTTGGCCATGAACGACCATAATGATAGACTTGCTTGAATGTTTGTGCTTGAGTTTTCACCTAGTTATTCTTCGAGACATGAATCACTAGCACACTTATTTAGAACTTTTCTATTCTCTTTTTTCTTTTTTGCTCGAGACTAATTCTTATGTTTTGAGGTGGTGAAATGTACACAAAATGTGTGTTATTTTCCTTAGATTTGATCGAAGTGTTTTATTCTTTTTACCTAATAGGTTATCAACCTCGCCTTATATTCCTTGAACTTTTCAAGAAATTCAGACTTATGATGCATTAGATAAATATGGCCATATCAAGAATAATCATTAATGAAACTAATGAAATATTTAGATCCTCCTCGTGCTTTAATATTCATCGGACCACAGAGATCTGAATGTATAAGCTCTAGAATTTCTTTGGTTTTTTGACCTTTTCTTGTAAATGATCTTTTAGTTATTTTACCTTCAAGACATAATTGACACAGAGGTAGAGAGTTGTCTTCTAAATAATTTAGGAGCCCACTCTTTACCAATCTCCCAATCCTATTGAGATTTATGTGTCGAAGTCTTAAGTGCCAAAGATAGGCATTAGGAGAAATTTTTCGTTTCTTATTTTTTGTTTCAGCTATTTTAAACATTTCTACATTTAAAATAGTTTTTTTTTTTTCTCAATTGGTTTTAACACATACAAGTTATTTTCTAGTTTAGCAGAACATAATTGAATATCTTTTGAACTAATGAACACTTCATTGATATCAAAAGTAACTTTATACATATGTTCTAGTAAACAAGAGATCGATATTAAGTTCTTTTCATATTAGGTACATAATATACATTTCCTAACCAAATGTAGGCATCTCCGAAAAATAACTTCAAATCTTCAATTGTACAAGCTGAAACAACTTCACCTGTTCCCACCTTGAAAGTCATCTCATTCTCTGCCAGTTGTTTCCAGTAACTAGTTTCCAGAATGAAAGTGTACATATGGTTAGCGGTGCCTGAATCTAATATCTAGGTCAAATGAGAATTTTTCACTAAACATGTTTCGATAACAAGTAAATAATATTTATCTTGTTTCTCTTTCACAGCTTTCTTTAGTGCAAGATACTCCAGGCAATTTCTTCTACAGTGTCCATCCTTATTGCAATGGTAACATTTACCTTTACCAACTTTGGCCTTGCTCTTATTTGCAGGAGCTTTCTTTTTCCCTTTTCCCTTCTTCTTTATTTAAATACCTTTATCTTTTGAAGTAGAAGCTCCAGATTTCTTTCCAAAGGGTTAGTCCTAGATGATGACCCCTTATGAAATTTTTCAGAGGTTTCAACATTTTCTTCCCCTTCCTGACTTTTATTTTTCATTAGGGATTGATAACTCTGAAGCTCATTAAGAAGAGTAGTCAAATTGTATTCTATTTTGTTCATCACTACACTCGTTCGAAATTGCAGGAAACTCTTCAAAAAGATTCCATGAACAAGTTGACTTGGATCTTCTCATCTATGACAGCCCCGTTTGCTTCCGTGATATTGAAGTGGACCATCATGCCAAGACATGTTCCCTAACAAAGGTCCCCTCATTCATTCGGGAATTATAAACGTATTTGAGAGCATCGTGTCGAATGGATGAGAACGGTTGTCCAAACATCGTTTGCAATGACACCATGATCTTTCTGGCTGTGACCATGCTCGCATGTTTTTTAGTCAAGACATATGATATACTTGTTAATATGTAGGCTCGGGCTTTCTCATTCACCCTAACCCATTTGTCATATGCATCCTGAACGTTTCGGTTTGCGGTTAAGCTGGGAACTGGAGAACATTCCTCCATTAAAACAAACCTTAAAACATCCACAACTAGTATTGCATTGAGAGGTTGAATAACCTTCACCATTAAACTTATCGGAAGTTAAAATTTGGATAATAGAATTCGACATGCTGAAAATATAAATGAATTCTATTAGTAAACTGCTTTTAAGTCCAATTTTATTTCAGTAAAAATAATAATGTACCCATATTTCTTTAGTAATTGCAATGAGATTTTAGTGAGTCAGAATATATGCTACTGAGGGGCAGTCAAATACTCCTTTATTGAAGAAAGACATTCTTGACTAAATACTAATACAAGAATAACTCTCTATTCCTATAGCCATTTAGTTATCGTTTTTGGTTAAGAACTTACTAACACTTAGTAACACTAGTAAGTGTGACCCTCCATTTTCAGATTTCAGATAACGGTATCAATAATCTCCCGATTTGGAAGACAATGCTGAAGACGGAACTAGGAAACCTTTTTCATTTCTAAAGTTTGCGGTGATCCAATCCCTATGTTACAAACCTCCGAATGGGTGGTCGCCTAAAAACTATACATAGGTGAAACATAGGAATCTCATGGTGCAACCTAATGGAAGAGACCATAAGACATGTTGACACATTTCCTTCACTCACTTACTATGAACTACTTCCCCTATTCACCTTGTTATTGACCCATGCAAACACTTTTCGAATGGAGCATTTGCGATAAAAGCGACACAAAACCGAGCATGGACCTCACGGTGTGAACTCTTAAGGATGTGAGAGCTAAAACAATATCTCATATATATTATTAATCTCCCACTGAATTGTTCTTATTGTTTGGGTATATATTTTACTCAGGTATATTTCGACTAAAAACAACATAAGATTAGGTGTTTATCCAAGTATAACTTTTATATTTGGATTTAACCTATGAATGTCTAAGTGATTAAACAAGATTTAATAGCTCACACCACTCACGCATGCTCATAAAACTAGGTTAACAACATTAAAAAACTGGCTAAAATCCCTAAGTGCCAAGTGTTCCGTAAATCGTCAACTTAAGTACCTCCAACCATAGACAGGATTTAGCCTGGGTGACTTTGTAACCATAATTTTACAAGAACAACTTATTTTAATTAATTAAAACAAGTTCTAATGTGTTAGCCTTAGGTGAGCATACATCTTATCTTTGTTATAGACTTTAAATGTCTAATTCATTTTATAACACTTTATAAAACTATAGACATGCTTTTCCATCCATAACATACATGCATGATTATACATGCCTCAAAACCCTAAAGAGATTGTTGAACCTTCTGTAGAAGCTCACATAAATGCTAGGGTTTCCAAAGGTAGTTTAGTTTATGATGTCATTCTTGAATTTGGTTATGTTTTTGCTTATACGTTTGCTCAGACTCTTGCTCCTAAGTTTTGTTCTAATGTTGTTATTCTGAATTGGTGTGAATTTGAGAAGTTTTCTATTCCTACTTCAACTGCAATGTCGATTCGTGATAATGTTGAAATTGCTACTAATTTAAAAGGAAATGAAGGTGTAAAGACTTCTAATGAAATTTTTTTTAAGACTATACTTGATATTATTGATTTGCAAAGCGTTTCTATGGTTCTGACTATTATTGGCACTGGGCCTAGCGACAAGGCTTAAAATGTAAAAGAAAATGTCAAGACTATGTATGAGTCTTCCATTTTACCTGACAAAAATCCTGATAATGCTTATTTGTTGACCTCTGCAGCTTCTAAGAATGTGAAAAATGTTGGGGTATTTGAAGTTGACACTGATTCCAACGACCGAAGTTTAGAGCATTATCCCCACTCCAGTCATTCTAATGATGAAGATGACGTCTTTATTTGTTAGAGTTAATGATCTAAATCGAGTATATCTTGTAGTTTGAAAAGACAAATTATATATGTAATAAAATAATAGGTATTTTATTATGTTTAATTGCATTAAATCGATCCAATAAACTAAGATCCAACTTAAACATGTATGTTGAGACATACAAATGGATCACTTAAGTGATAACCTAAACGGTCTGTAGCAGATGGATAAGGCTAGATACCTTATCCTGGTGACATTATGCATGGTTTGCATTGCAGATGTTACAATTGTTGTAAAGTACTACAAATAATCTGATTCTGATCAGTCATGTGGAGACATGCGAGCGAGGGTATTCTATACAAATAGTTTGTATAAGACCAGATTACGAAATAAATAATCTCTCTATATAACACCATTGTTAGAAGAGACTTACATTTCACTAGAATGACCATAGGTGACTTGACCTTAATCCTGAGTGAGTTGTGAACTCCTGTCTACGAAAGAAATCCTTTGATTTGTATGGGTGAGAGTGACCTTTTTAAATGACTCAATAAGCCTACCATTTTGGAGACTTGTCTGAGTAGAGAGCTGGAAACACCACTACACAAGATGGAATTCACTCCTTTCCCGACTTTAAGGAAAGAAGATAAATTGCTCCCTTAATAGCTGATCCCGGTTCTTGAACATTGAGGCCTCAACCTTTCACTACTCTGAGAGGTGTTAGTTTTAGTTGGACTATAAACTATTTGTTCATTAGAGGGATTAGTGGTATTTATGGAATTAGATGTAACTACAAGGGTAAAATGATATTTGAAACCAGTTATAGTGTGAGCAATTTGTGAACGGTCAACTCGTTGTTTATTGGTTAAATCCGTGGACACATAAATAAATCTACAGGAGGAAGAGTACAGCTACCGGTCTTCAGTGAAGTGATTGACAGTTAATGAAAATTGATTAATTTAATTAAAGAGTTTAATTAGTTAATCTTACATCATTGGTGCTTCTAATCTGTAGGTCCATAAAGACCCCTTGTTAGCTCTCTAAAGGATATATAAAAGGAATGGTTTGAATTGTTCAAATTAATTGTATATTGATGAAATTAATATAATATGGTTAATTATAGATGTGATCCATAATTAATAGATAAAATTATATATTAAAGAGATGTATACATATAAATATGTGATAATTATATGTTGATTAATTTTATATTAAATATGATTTAATATAGTCGTTTAATTGATTAATTAATGGTTAATTAATTAATTAATTAATTTTTGTGACATCAGAATATCTAGAAATATTCGTCTGTGATATTTAGTTTGACATGTTCATTTTTGAAGTGCGACTTTTTATTCCAAATAGGGACTTATTTCCTTGATTGTAATCAATTATTTAAAGTGAATTTTGCGGACATTTTAGGGTTGCCACATTTGTTTAATTGAGCAAGACATTTTCTATACTTCGGCCAAACTATTCTACATCATGTTTTTCCACATTTCCTCAATATTCTGTTGTGCATGTTCTTCATCCTTTGAGTGCAACACTTCGAAGAGTTTCACATCTTAGGAGGATCCTAAGCCAGTGCTGCCAGCGAAGGGATTCTCGGTCTCAGGGGAGCCTAAAACTCAGTTTCAGAGAAGGAGTTCTCTATATAAGGAGGACCTAAGATTTGTCAGTGAAGAGAGTTCGTGTAGGGAATTGAATCCCAAGCCGATGTGGGAGGACGTGTTGCTTTCGATTTTTCCATTTTTAAAGAAACAAAAATAGTAAGCTAAAACAGAGTACAATAGGATAAACAACATACTTAGCATGCATTATAAAGGAGAAGCAAAAGGAAAGAACGATTCTTACCTTCGTAGACTCCCAAACTTCTCGAAATTCGTCTTATTATCCACAGAACATCTTCTCAACGATCACTGGCACTACCACAAGAATAACCTTGTTATTCTCTAGGATTCCAAGAGTTAGATGAGTGTCACTAACCCTTGGTAGAGGAAGAGGTATAGAGATTGTAGAGATAATGTATAGAGGAATTAATTTGGTGGTTAGGGTATGATTTTCACAAAATCAATTCTTGCCCAAATGAAAGCTCGGCCTAAATGGGCTAATATAATGAATTTATATAGAGAAGGGTTTTACCCTTTCTCCGAGCATTTCCCTTTTTACCCTTGAGACCAATTAATTAAATAACCCTTTATTTAATTAATTAGCCCATCAATTAAATAACCACATATTAAATCTAATTTAATATAGTTAATTAATTAATATAAATAAACATCACATATTTATATTTTTCCACCACTCTATCATTTCTTAATCAATTAAGTAACTATATTGAATCATATTTAATATGCAGTTAGTTAACATATAAATATCACATATTTATATGTGTACATCTCTTTAGGAATCCAATTCATGTAAATCTAATGCTTGAATCTCATTCAAATATATCTCTCTCACATAATTTGAATTATAAATTATATCTATAATTAATTACATATTAATCACATCAATATACAATTTTCTCAATTGCTTTGAACAATTCAAATCATTCCTCATTCATATTCTTTAGTAAGCTAACAAGAAGACCATATGGACTTACAAATCAGAAGCTCCAACGATATAAGATTATTTGGCTAAACTTATTAACAAAATTAATCAATATTCGTTAACTGTGGGCACACTCTAATAAAGACCCACATTTGTGAAGGATCCCATTGAAGGGAACCTTGAGTGGAAGCGAGATCGTCCCAATTTCCATTTTCCATTTACAAAATATCATGAACCACCCACTTACATGGATGGAGAGAAAAAAGAAGGTAGGGAGTTATTACTCCCACCCTAATTCGATTAAATTAATTTTTATAAAAAATTAATAAAATTAATTTATTTAAAAAACCATTTAATATATATATAAATATGATAACTAACTTATCATATAATATTTATATATTAAACTACATGTTATATAAAATATAACGTATAACCCATAGTTTTAATATTGTATCATATGCAATATAACCTATAGTTTCTTTTCTCTCTCATATGGCATTTAACATAAATCACATTTATATTAAATTTAACAATTATGAATCCAGTTCATATAATTAATATTTGAATCCTATTCAATTATTTATTTCCTCTCACAAATGTTATAACGTATCAAATACATTATAATAATTATATCATATATAATTAAAATAACTTAATTATATCATATATAATTAAATCCTTTAATTAATTTGAACAATTCAAATTAATCCAAAAACTGATTTTCATTTAATCTTATTGAGCTACCAAGGGGACCTCATGGACCTGTAGCTTGAAGCTCCACTGGTACATGAAAAATTAATCAAACTCTTTAATTAAATTATTCACCATCCGTTAACTGTCGGGCACTCCACTAAAGACTGGGAACTGCATTCTTTACACTACAAATATATTTATGTGTCTAGTGGATATAACCAACCAACAGTACGATGACCCTTCATAAATTGCTCATAAGTACAGCTAGGCCAAAATTACTGTTTTGCTCTAGTAGTTACATCTAACTCCTTAAGTACCACTGATCCTTCTAATGAATAATAGATCATAGTCCAACTATGACTAAACCCCTTTCAGGCCATGAGAGGGTGTGGCACCACATTGTTCAAGCTCCGGAATCAGCTCTTAAGGGAGCAATTTATCTACTTACCTCGACCTCGGAGAAGGAGTGAATTCCTTCTTATGTAGTTGTGTTCTCAGCTACCCAATCAGACGAATCCCCAAAATCTTAGGTTTGTTGAGTCAGCGATCTGGTCATTCTCACCCATACAAATCAAAGGACTGCACTCATAGGCAGAAGTTCACAACTCACTCAAGATTCAAGTCATGTTACCTATAGTAATCCTGGTAAAATGTAAGTCTCTATTATGAACGTTGTTATATGATGAGACTAAACATTTCGTGGTTCGGTCTTATACAACTCCTTTGTATAGAATATTTTTGTTCACATATCTATACATGAATGATAAGGATCGGATCATTTGTAGCACTTTACAACAATTGTAACAACTACAAAGCAAGCCATACTCACAGTGTCATCAGGATAAAGTACCCAGCCTTATCCATCTACTACAGACCATTTAGGTTATCATTTAAACATGATCCACCCATATGTTTCTACATACATGTTTAAGCTACAAGTTAATCTTGGATGTTAGTTTATTGGTTTGTGGTTAATGCAACTAAAAAAAATAGAATAAATTATCATATATTTTATTAAATAAACAATAAGTTTGTATAAAACATTCACAGACTATAAGATCCTACGAGATTTAGGAAATCAACCCCAACAAGTTGCACTCTTCCCACTATAGATATATTTCTGTATCCATGGATATAGACCAATAACAACAAGTTAGTCCCTCATGAGTGTTTATAACACCAACTGGGTTAAATTACCATTTTACCTTTGGGTTACCTCTTTATCTTTAAGTACTAATGTTTCTCTAATGAACAACATGTTTATGGTCCAACCATTAAACGGAAACCCCTCTCGGCTAGTGAGAAGGTAGAGACACCACTTAAGGGAACACTCATCTACTTATCCTAAAGTAAGGAATGAGTGAATTCCATCTTGCAATACTATGTTCCCAGTTCCCGACTCGGTCTTGTCCCCAAAATGGTAGGCTTATTGAGTCAATGAACTGCCCACTCTCACCCATACAAATCAAAAGACAATCCTTCATGAGCAGAAGTTCATAATATACTTAGGATTAAGATTAAGTTGGCTATGTCATCTTATTGAAATAGAAACTTAACTAGTCAACTGTGTTATATCTAATGGTTACTATTTTGTGGTCCCATCTTATGCAAACTCATTGCATGGGATAACCCTACTCACATGTCACCCATCTGAATAGGTTGGATCATAACGTTTGTATCAAATACAAAGTGGGTCGTATCCATAGCGTCACTAAGATAAGGTACCTAACTTTATCCCTATACTATAGACCCTTTAGGCTATATCTTGAACATTGATCCATGTATGTCTCCACATACTATCCAAGAATCATAAGACAACCTAGGATGTTAGTTTATTGAATTTAGGGTTATTAAGACAAAATAGTATACAACACAATCAATAACATTTATTGAATAACATCAATAACTCTTTATTGATGACGGTCAATTAATTACATTTACTATGTACGAGTTTTAGGGTATAAAACCCAACAATTCGCTGATCCAAAAGGAAGATAATCAATTGAGAAAAATCTCACACACTGTCGGGTGTCGAAGTGTCAAACACTAATATTAACATACTTAGGAGGAGCATAAGTTCAATTGAGAGGGAGTTTCACATATAAGGGGAGCCTAGGTGATGTTTGAGTTAAGCTCTACAGCGGTCACTATAGTATTTGGTGTATTACAAATAAGCACTATGTTGTAAACTACTTAACTCTTCAATATTAGTGGATTATCTTTCCTGGGCACTCTGCCCCCTAAACATAGGTGTTTATCGCCAAACTGGGATACCAACTATTGTGTGTCTTTACTTGTTTACTTATTGTTGGTATTTTTGTTGTAACAGTTGTTGTTAGTACTTTCTGTTTAACATTTGTATATTGAGTGACGAGTCATCCTATTTCCTTTTCCAACCTGGACAAGGTTGAAGGGATTAAATCTCATGTGGAAGTGCATGAACGAAGTGTCAATGTATAATAAATTTCGAAAACACATATATCAGAGAAATTAAACATTACATAATAAATAAATAAATAATACATAAGCGTGCTTTTGAGAGGATAAAGGAGAAGAGAGAAACTTACCGTCAAAGACTCTTCATATCATAACTCCTCTCCACGAAACGGAATAGCATGAGCCTCAAACTCAACGTACTCCAATTCTTCCCATGAACACCACTAATCACGAACAGTGGACACCACCAAACGAACATCCTTGCTATTCTCCAACAAGGAATAGAAGATTGTGGGATCCTCTTGTGTTTTGGGAAAGCGAAAGGAATCATATTACAGAGAAAAAAATGAGAATTCTGTTCTTGAATGTTCTATTCTTTAACTTTTTCCTCAAAAACTTCAACTTGATAGAGAGAGTGATAATGGAGGGAGAGTTATAACTCCCCTCTAGTTAACGAGGAAGGAGTTATTCTTATTAAATCTTATTTAATTTAATAATATATTTAAATATCATATATTTAAATTTTTATTTGAATCATATCCATAGTCTATAATTTTAATATGAATCTCATTCATATTAATTTTAATATAGTATTTATGAATCAAATCATATAATTAATATTTGAATCTTATTCAAATATATTATTCTCATATATTATATAGTATTAATTATAAATCATATTTATAATTAACTATATATGATAATGTGTCAATATACATAATAATTTGAATCTCATTCAAATATTTGTCTGTCTCATTAAGTATAAATCATATTTATGATTAACTATAATGTATCAATATATATTATATCAATTTGAATCTTATTCAAATATTTATCTCTCTTATACATATTATTAATTATAAATCATATTTATAATTAACTATGTATTATAAAGTATCAATATACATTATACTTTATATTAATCACATTAATATAAAATTTTTCTTAAATAATTTAAACAATTCAAATGATTCCAAAACCATTTATTCCTTGTATTATCCTTAGTAAGCTAGCAAGAGGGCCTAATGAATATACAGATTAGAAGCTCTAATGATACGAGATTAATTAATTAAACTCTTTAATTAATTAATCAACATTCATTAACTGCAGGTCACTCCATTAAAGACCCATAGTTGCACTATTCGCAATGTAGATATATTTCTATGTCCACAGATATAACCAATCAATAGTAAGTCGGCCCTTCAGAATTGCTCATAATTATAGCTGGGTCAAATTAACGTTTTACCCATGTATTTACATCTAACATCTTATGTGCACTGATCCCTCTAATGAACAATTAGTTATAGTCCAACTATAAACTAGACCCATCTCTAGTTAGTGAGAGGATGAGGAGTCTCATTGTTCAAGACTTGAAATCAGCCTTTAAGGGAACAATTCATCTACTTACCCTAAAATCAAGATTGAGTGAATTTCATCTTGCATAGCTATGTTTCCAGCTTCCTACTCGGACAAATTTCCAATATGTTAGGCTTATTGAGTCGACAAATTTAGTCACTCCCAACCATACAAATCAAAGGATTGCACTCATAGATAAGAGTTCACAACTCACTAAAGATTAAGGTCGAGTCACCTATGGTCGTCCTATTGAAATGTTAATCTCTTCAAGTAACAATGTTATAAAGAGAGACTAACCATTTCGTAGTTTGATCTTTATAAAAACTCTTTGTATAGGATACCTCCACTCACATATCACCATACGAATTATTATGATCAAATCATTTGCAACACTTCACAACTCTTGTAACAATTACAAAGTCGGTTGTATCCGTAGTGTCATTAGGATAAGGAACCCAACATTATCCATATACTACAGACTCTTTAGGTTATTACTTGAATACGATTCAGCTGTATGTCAACCACATACATGTTTAAGTTACATAAAATAACCCTAGATCTTAGTTTATCTGATTAAGTTAATGCATAAATTAAATAACTCTTATTTTATTAATAAAAATTTGTTTGTACAAGTTTACAAACTACGAGAACTATGAGATTTAGGACATCAATCCCAACAAAGGCACCCAACTGTATCCATATACTACAGACTATTTAGATTATTACTTGAACATTATCCAGCTTTATGTCTACCAGATGCTGTTCAAGTTACATAAAATAACCTTGGATCTTAGTTTATCGACTTGAGTTACACAAGTCTAATGGTCAAATAAAATAACTCCTTATCTTATTAAATAAATGAATTTTGTTTATATATTATAAACTATGAGATTTAAGGCATAGTTCCCAACATAAACTTTAGTGTCAATTTTATTTACATTGGTAATACATGGTTTTGATAGAAAAACATGAGGTTTAATTTTTAAGAAATTGTGTTTTCTGAGTAATGATCTCAATTTAAGTTCATTACATATATATATATATATATATATCACACATATATATTAGGGTCATTACAACCATAATGTGTCTCCCTACGTATCCTCGTGGTGCTTGGCTCCACTGCAATCTTGGGCATCCTTACGTAGGATGTCCTTCGAACAAGCAATTTCTACACACCTCTAGCTACAATGAACTCCATCCCACCATTTGACCTACCAAGAAAGCCAACTTAGTGAGTTGGCGGTTAAGCCCATTGGCCTCATCACTAGGGTCAACAACTCAACCATTAAGCATCCAACACCGATTTGAAAATTCTATCATGCTTGAACTGTCACAAAAAGAAAACAAATCAAAGTAAAAGGATACTTTAACTAAATAATTAACTAAGAAAAACTAATTGGCTTCCCTGACAACGGTACCAATTTAAAGAGGAAGGGGAAAGGGTGTGTAGTCTTCTCTCGGTAAATCAAATACATTAGTAATTCCGATCTCTACAACTATTACTACTAAATCATAGCATCAGTTGCAAGATGGGGTCGATTCACAGGGAAGCACAAGATATGTTTTGTTATGCTAATCTCCGAATTATAGCGGTAAATGAGCAGTTTTGTGTGGAATTAAGATAGAATGCATAAGGTAAAAGCTAACGGGTAAATGTAACCTTAAGTTGAAAACTCTAGTTATAAGCAATGAGGGATCCGACATAATTCTGATTACTAAATTGCCTTTACTAAACATTCATTTGAATTGCACTCTCTCAACGATTTACTTTGCTCAACCTACTCATCAATGTAACGGACTACCAAGTTGTTGGGTAAACCGAGCAAGCACCCTAATTATTAATTAGAGCTAAGGCCCTAATTAAACTAAATGCTTTGTCCTATTGGACTCAAGAGCGACCATGTAAGACTAACATATTCGTAATAAAATTAAGAGTTCCATTGTGTATGTCGTTTAGGTAGCCTAATTAACTAACCAATTAATCTTTGAACCTACATTGATTACGCAATTAAGGTCTACGGGCTGCCCGAGTTCCTAGCATACATGAATCAACTTTTGCTACTTGATTTAAGCTATTAGAAGAACAAGAGGAAAACATGTATATGGATAAGTTATTATTATGGTTTCTAACAAGTTCATTTTCGTTCATGAATTTCATTAACTAGTTCAGTTTAACTTCATAATTTTATGTGCTTGTGGGTTTATTATAATTCCCATATTTTCAACCGTAGCAAAGGTTGATTCATGTATTATGTTTATATATATATCAATTGCAATATAACGACCAAAATTCTTTATAAATTTTAAAGTTAGAGACTCTACCATTTAGAGAAAAATGTCATTTTGATCTTTGTGTTTTTAATAATAGATGCATTTAATCCCTAATATTTCAAATTAGCCGATACAGTTCTTGAATTTTCAAGAATAGGTTTAAACGGTTTCTCAATTAATAAATTTATTAAATTAAATATAAAATTATTAAAAAATATGATGCCCAAGATGAGTTGGAAAAAAAAATATTGTTTTAACATTTCTCACTTCTCTCTCTTTTCTCTCCTCTTTCTTATTTTTCTTCTCTCATTTCTCCTCTCTCTTATCCTCTCTTCTTATCCTCTCTTCTCTGGATCAGAAGTAACATTACATCAGCAGCAGTGTATGAACATAATTGATTCGATGAAATCTAGTTTGTGAGTCGTTTGAAATTTTTGTGTATTGTTAGGTACCTAGAATTTAAAAATATCACATAAGAATAAGACTTAAAATTTTTGTATTTAATATACTGGCACTGATATCGAATTAAGGTTTATATTTAGTATCTTCAAAATATCTCATCAATATACTCCCATCTTTGGTTATAGTTTATGCAATTAGCAAAATTCTTAAATTCATTTGTATAACTTTAGAGCTTGTAATTGGAATTTGAGAGTGAATGGCAATTGGATGAAACCTTTGAAGCATAAATATGTTGGCCCTATTCATCAAGTTTTACACTTGGAATAATGGGCTAGTCCTCCTCCTGCTGCTGAAGTGTTATTTGTGATCTTAAAAAAAATATGGAGATGGAGAAGAGAAGAAGAAGAAAGAGGAGAGAGAAGAGAGAAGCGAGAAATGTTAAAAAATATATTTTTTTCAACTTATCCTATTATATATTTTTTTTTTATTAATTTTATAAATTTATTAGTTGAGAGATTTTTTAAATCTATTTTTAAAAATTCGGTGAATGAAACGCACGTATTCTTTATAAACATAGAGATTTAAAAGAGTTTTTTTTTTTTTTTTCTTTAATTGAACCTGATTTGTTTGTTAATGGAAGACAACGTCACTTTTTGTTTTAAAAAAATCATTAGTATTTATTCGATTGACTTGCAAGTCCAACCACTAAGTGACCCCCTAAATCAACCTTAATATTTTAATTGGCAAAGAAAATTAGGGGGTGGGAATTATGTCCTTAAGTTAATGGAGCGAGAAGTTTCTGCGAAACTTTTTCAAACAATTGACGTCTTTTGGTCCAACTTTAGTGAAGAAATAGCATTTCATTCCTCAATTATTTATGGTTGTATTTGATTTAACATTTTAAATATTTAATTTTAAAATTAAGTTATTTTTAAAAAATTAAAAAGGTTTAACAATCCTTCAAAATAAATTTTAAAATACTTTCAAGATGTATTTTAAATAGTTTTTATCAAAAGAGATTAAATAAAAATGGTTGTTTTGAAAAAGTTCTAGTTCTCAATCCAAAAAGACCTTTTAACTTTATTTATAATACTTCTATTATTACTTCGGCATGATCAAAAGATATATAACTTGTGTTATTGACTCTAAAGTCTTGAGAAAAAAAAGTGTTTCTAGCATTACTCCGTGAATTAAGCTAAAGTTTCTAAACTTTGATATACCGTAGACACTTGGATTTGTTTTTTTAAAATATATTATTTTAATCATAAGGTTGTTGCCTTCTAAAGTTGGTGGAGACTTTGCAATAAGTCACAATTTTCAAGCTAATATTTTGATTTTTTTTTTAATATTTGCAAAAAACATGTTTATGAGACTTAGGAACTGGGTAAAATTAGTTATTGTTGGGCTTTTCCAAAGTCCTCTAAGGCCCATCCTGAAAAGAAAGACCTAAGATTGAAGGTCTGAGACGGAGCAAGTGGTTGGAAATATGGTCACGTTGATGATGATCTTGTTGGAAGCGTTGACGAGCCCACTCTAAATTCACTCTAAATTTCACAAATTTTTAAGAGAAGAAAGTTGTTCTCTTACAAAACTCAAGAACGCACCACAAAAGAATATTGTTCTCTTGAAACTCAGTTTCTTTTTAAAATTCAATTTGCTTCTATTGATTTTGATTCTTTTTGTCTTGAATAGAAATGAGGGAAATGAACTCTTTATATAGTACTCAAGAGACACTTCCTAAAAGACACAAAATAAATGAAGTACATGTATACATACCATTCATGTACTTGAACAATTACATGTATCTAGAAATGCATGTATCTTGAAACTAGAAATGTATCTAGGAATGTGTTATCCATAATGTATCTAGCTTATTAATTTCTAACATGGCCCCTTAAGCTAGACTTCCCTGACTCCGAGCTTTTCTTTCATTTTCAATAATAAATCTGTCTTTAATGCTTTTGTGAATATGTCTGCAACTTGATCTTGTGTCTTGCAATACTTGATATATACTTCTCCATCTTTGATCAATTCTCTGATGAAATGATACTTGATCTGTATGTCTTTGCTTCTTCCATGAAAAACTGGATTCTTCAAAAGTGAAATAAATGATTTATTGTCACAGAACATGACGGTCCCTTTCTCTTGAGGACACTTCAATTTATGTAGTACCTTTCTAAGCCAAAGTGCTTGACAACTAGCTACAGACAAAGAAATGTATTTAGCTTCCGTTGTTGACAATGCTACAACATCCTGCTTCTTTGATTCCCACAAAACTGCTTCAAAATCAATATTAAATACATACCCAGAAGTACTTTTGAAATCATCAATATTTCCTCCCCAATCACTATCACTGTAGCTAACAAGAACATTATCCACATTCCTTTTATAGTGGATTCCATGATCAACAGTTCCAAGAATATATCTAAGAACTCTCTTTCCAGCTTCCCAATGACTTCTCTTTTGTGATGACATAAATATACTCAATAAACTTACTGAGAACATAAGATCAGGTCTAGTTGTAGTTAAATACATTAAACTTCCAACAAGACTTCTATAGATGGTGGCATCAAAAGCTTCACTATCATCATCCTTGCTTAACTTTAAACCTAGTTCCATAGGAGTACTAGTAGGATAAGCATTCTCCATTTTGAAGTTTATCAACAAATCTTTTACGTACTTATTTTGGGAAATTGTAATCTCATTATCACCTTGTTTAACTTCAATACCAAGAAAGTAATGAAGTAAACCCATATCAGTTATCTCAAATTCTTTCTTCATGCTCTCTTTGAACTCGTCAATCATCATGTTTGAATTTCCCGTAAAGATTAAATCATCAAGAAATTACCATTTTCGTCTTCTTTAGTGTAGAGAGCATGTTCATATGGACATCTTCTGAAACCATCCTTCAAGAAAAAATCATCGATACGTTTGTACCAGGCTCTTGGTACTTGCTTTAGCCCATAGAATGCTTTCTTCAATCGACACACCTTATTTTCTTCTCCAATTTTGGCATAACTAGGGGGTTGCTCAACATAAATTTCATCCTCTAAATACCCATTTAGAAATGTTGACTTGACATCCATTTGATGAACTTTCCAGATTTTTTGTGCTGCAAGGGCTAACATCAAACGAACAGTCTCCAAGCGAGTTACTGGTGCAAAAACTTCTTCATAATTCAAACGAAACTTTTGTTTGTAACCTTTTACTAAGTGTATGGCCTTGTATTTCTGCTTTAGTTTTGTTCTATAGATCCATTTGACTCCAAGAGCTTTTCTATTCTCTGGTAATTTGACTAATTCCCATGTCTCGTTTCTTCTGATTGCATCAATCTCTTGATCCATTGCATCTTTCCATTTCTCATCTTGAATTGCTTCTTCAAAGTATATAGGATCAACATCTGCAAATAAAGCAAAATCAGCATGTTTATCATCTTGTATTCTTCTTGAAGTATTATAGATCTCTTGAATATTTCTTGTCTTCCTTGGAGTAGTTTCTTCATCACTTGTGGAATGTGATGAAGAAGATAAAGTCAGTGGTTGAGTCTCTTCAAGCTCCAAGTCTCGAGTATCTTCGTTCCATTACTCAGGTGTTCGAATCGACAATGCCACAACCATGAAGAGTCATTTACTAAAGTCTCAAAACAAACAAGTTTCTCATAGCATATTTTAATTGGAAACATTTTGTTGTGAGTCATGCGTACTTTCGTTATGAGACCTCCATTCTTGGTTCTAATATCACATATGTTATCTTTAAAGTTAACATCATGTCCTCTTAGGAGAAGTTGCCCAACACTTATAAGATTGTGTTTGAGACCTGAAACATAATACACATCAGTAATTCTTTTTGCTCCCTTTTTTGTCTTGACAAGAATATCTCCTTTTCCTTTGACCTCAAGCTTCTTGTTGTCACCAATCTTCACTACATTTTGATGAGATTCATCCAAAGATATAAAAATATCCTTTCTTCCTGTCATGTGGTTACTGCAACCACTATCAATATACCATATTTCCTCAGTACTTGTTTCTTGAACGTTAAATGTGAGGAAGAGAAGACCTTGATCATTTTCCTGTTGCTCATGCATTAGAGTGTTTTCTGCTTGATTAGAATTAGCCTTCTTAGACCAATAGACTGCTTGAAAATGTCCATAACGTATATAATTGAAACAATGTATGTGAGAAAAATCTCCACGACCACCACTTCTGCCTCTTCCTCTATTTGAACTTCTTCCCCTTCCTCTATTTGAAAAAGATTGATTGTCTCTGCTCTCTGACTCTGAATTTGTTACAACGTTGGATCGTCCATTGCCTCTATCGCCACATCCACCTCTTCTTCCACCAGATCGCCCTCTAGAGGAGGATTGCATATGAAAAGCTTCTTCTGAAAGAGTAGAATCAAACAACTTCAATCTGAGCTCATGCGATTGAAGAGATCTCATTAAGCTATTGATGGAGAGAGTTAACAATTCTTTGGATTCTTCAATTGCTACAACAATATGCTCATATCTTCTAGTCATGCTTCTAAGGATCTTCTCAACCACCCTTTGATCATCGATTGTTTCTCCATTTGATCTCAATTAATTAACAGTTAAGAGAACACAGTTGAAAAAATCTTTAATAGTTTCAGCATCTTTCATTCGAATTGTATCAAATTCAGCTCGAAGTGTTTGTAATCGGACCAATTTTACCTTTTCTTCTCTTTCGTACAAATTCTGCAATGCATCCCATGCTACTTTAGTAGTAGAAACTCCTAATATTCTTTCAAAAATATTTTCATCCACAGCTTGGTAGATGAAAAATAATGTCTTCTTATCTTTTTTTCTAGTATCTCTTAACTCATTGAGTTGTTGTGGTGAAAGACCATCCTCACTTTCTGGCTCTGAATATCCTCTGTCAACAATATCCCTAAGATATGAGATCCATAAAGAACCTTCATTTGTTGACTCCACCGTCTATAGTTTTTTCCTCAAAGCGAGGAAGTTAAGACCGCAACATGTTAGATGACATCTTTCAATCCTTTTTCTCTTATACCGCTTTGTTGAAAGCATTGACGAGCCCATTCAAAATTCACTCTAAATTTCACGAACTTTAAAGAAACGAAACTTGTTCTCTTCCAAAACTCAAGAACGCATAAGAGAAGAATATTATTCTCTTGAAACTCAGTTTCTTTTTAAACTTCAATTTGCTTCTATTGATTTTGATTCTTTTTGTCTTGCATACAAATAAGGGAAATGAACTCTTTATATAGTACTCAAGAGACACTTCCAAAAAGACACAAAATAAATGAAGTACATGTATACATACCATTTATATACTTGAACAATTACATGTGTCTAGAAATGCATGTATCTTGAAATTAGAAATGTATCTAGGAATGTGTTATCCATAATGTATCTAGCTTATTAATTTCTAACAGATCTTACCAGACACGTTGAAGGTCTGATTCTATCTCAACCACTCATATCTCTTTCTGATATCTTTTCAACAAAACAACTTTCATTCTTTGGTTTTGTTTGTGTTTTACATTCGAGAGAGAAAAGAGAAAAGGGAGAAGAGGAAGGTATTGAGAACGTGAAGAAGTAGATTATTTGCAACAATATTCAAGCATGCAGAGATGGGAGAAAGAAGAAGAACATCAGAGAGTTAACGTGGTTCGACAATAAAAGCCTACATCCACGAGAGGAGCTATATTCAGAGTCTTTGAGGATTTACAAAGAGCTACAGAAAAGATAAGATCTTTCACACCATTAGCTTCTAGCTTAGTTCCTCTTTATATAGGGTTTTACAAGTTTAGTTTGAAGGTGTATTTTTTAATGAGAAAATGTTTGATTTCACTAAAGTAATTTATGTTTTGCAATTCTCCATCTTGAAATCAACATTTAGTTTATTAATATTAGCTTCTCTTGACTGATCACTTCTTCAATTATCCTTTTTTAGGTAGCTCAAATCCAATGATGTCGATGCATTTCTAGAGTTTGAGTTGAGTAATTGCATTCGTCAGCATGTCTGAAGCGTTATCAGAGATATGAATTTTAAGAGCTCCAATCTTCTTTTCTTTTATATGTTCTTTGATAAAGTGATATTTCACATCTATATATTTAGTATGATTATGACACTGAGGATGTTTAAATAGATGTATAGTGGTAGAGAGAGCTACCACTAATTGCAGTGAAGCTTTCCAGCTTAATACATAGCTTCTAAATAGGAAAATATACCTTGATAATGACCTTCTCTTATTGAGATCCCCTGTATAGTCTAAGTCAACAAAGCCAAACAGCTCAAGTTCTATGTAAATGCTTTGTTGGTATAGGAGTCTAGCTTCTATAGTGCCCTTTAGGTACCTCAAGGTCCATTTAATGGCCTTCCAATGTCTCTTGTGAGGGTTAGCCATGTACATACTGACCAAACTAGTTGCATAGGCACCCATTAATTTCTCGCAGTACTTAGCTTAACTAATTTATAATTTGTGCTCTATTTTAGATCTTTCAATATCAATGCCAAGGATTCTTTTTGCACTGCCCAAATCTATCATTTTAAACTTTAATTTTAGGAGCTTTAACTTGTTTCAACTCATCCTTAGAGCTTCCTTCTGATAGAAGCATATCATCTTTCAGCATGCTTTGTCCTCACTCACATGCATCCTAGGAAAACTTCCAGGAGGTGTTCTTATGATTGAGCCACTGAAAAGGAAGGTGCACCTTATTGGAATAGTTAGTAACTTGAACCACATCTTACTAGGAGAGGTTCCACTCTGATACCATCTGTAATGCCCCAAGGCCCAGAATTCAGACCAAGATTCGGAATCCAGATTCTGATGACCCCTGGCATTCCCCTGCGTCCCTTGCGTCCCCTGTAACCTGGCTAAATCATCCTCACTTGGATTCTGATTACCCCCGGCATTCCCCTGTGTCCCTTGCGTCCCCTGTAACCTGACTAAATCATCCTCACTTGCCTTGAATGCTTTTTAGAAGTGAAAGTTGTCCCCATAACATAAACCAACACGGGTTGTTTCAGCATGCTTTGTCCTCACTTCTCAACATAGGATTGCTCCAAGCTAAGCACGCTTAACTTTGGAGTTCTTATGATTGAGCAACCGAAAAGGAAGGTGCACCTTGTTGGTATAGGTAGTAACTTTCAATTCTTTTAAGCCTTTCTTAACCATACTTTTATGTCCTTAGGATCCCTCTCATTCGGATGTGATATTGGTTCATTCATGTACCCCTCCTGAACTCGGGTCGTTACAAAGTTGGTCTAGCTTTAGGTTATGTTGTGCTACTATAGATTGAAGTAATCTGATAGAGGTTTGTTTCACAACAGGTGAAAATATCTCATTGTAGTCAACTCCCTATCTTTGTGTAAACCACTTAACAACCAATTTAGCTTTAAACCTAGGTTCTTGAACATTAGGGATACCTTCCTTGAACTTGTACAGCCATTTAGATGTTATAGGTTTGTACCCCTTAAGAAGAAGAACTGTCCCACGTCTCATTTTTCACTAGAGACTTAATTTCATCACTCATAGCTTCTATTCATCTCCTTGCATTAGTACAACTCACTGCTTCTTCAAATGTGGATGGCTCTAGATCACTGATGTTTTTTGAAGCATTTAACGTTAAGTTAGTGTAGTCATCATACCTTGTAGGAAGTACCTGGTGCCATTCAAGGATGGAAATGGTGAGGGACCCCATAGGTCTGAGTGCACATAGTCAAAGGATTTTTTTAGTTGTATGTTGAGCCTTAACAAAACTCTGCCTTATAGCCTTACCAACTACACAATGTTCACAAAAGGATAGGTCTTGGTAAACCTCTTTAGGTAGGATTCCTTGTTTGGCCTGAGCTTGAAAACCTTTAGCACTGATGTGGTAAAGTCTTTTGTGCCAAAGGTCTCCTTCAATAAGCTCTTTGAGAGTTACATCTAAAGCTGATTGTATTTTTTGAACTCCTTGGACCACATATACACCATTTATCTTTACACCTTTGAATACAAGTTTAGAGTCTTTCCAAACTCCATGGTTACCTTCTTTCCCTTTGTATTCACAGCCTATTGAGTCAAGCATGCCCAACGAAATCAAATTTATCTTTAACTTGGGCACATGCCTAACCTTTCTGATTAGCTTCACTGACTCATCTTCTAGTTTTAGAGGAATTAAGCCAATGCCAAGACATAAGTGATCGTTACCCACGTAGACTAAACCTCCATCCATTTCCTTGTACGTATTGAACCAGTCTTTATTAGGTGTCATATGAAAAGAACACCCTGAGTCAAGAACCTAATCAAGGCTCTTTGTTGGATCTTTAATTTCTACCCTTTGATTAGAGGTAGTTAAGGCATCAGAGTAGAAGAATGAATCTTCCCCTAATGAGGCTTCTCCTGACTATGTTGATTATACCTTTTGATTCTTATTTTTGTTCTTCTGCTCATTTTTCCATTTCAAGGTTCTATAATCCTTGATTAGATGTCCAATCTTCTTGTAGTATTTACATCTAATCTTAGACTTCTCCTTGTTTTCATCTATGAAAACTTTTTTGCCCTTCTCTTTATTGTGATGTTTGTTCTTACCTTTCACAAATAATCCCTCTACACTAGGTTTTTCTTTTTTGTTTATCAGCTCCATTTCTTTGATTTTAGATGATGAAATGAGATATCTGTGGTGACTAAATCTCTACCATACTTTAATGTTGTCTTCACACCTTTATATGTCTCTGGAAGTGAATTAAGTAGCACAAAGACTTCATCATGTGCCCTAATAGTGTCCTCTTGACTTTTAAATTCAACTGTAATATTCTTATACTCATCAAGGTTCTCAGTCAAGTATTGGATAAATTCATCTTGAATGTAAAGAATCTCTACCTCAAGAACAATTTACTAGATAGATCTTTAAATTCATAGAGTGTATTTAACTTTATCCACATTTTAAAACCAGTGTCTTGATATATCACTTGTCAAAATACACCGTCTGAGAGATTCAAAACAAGAGTTTCATGTGCGATCAACTCCATATTCTCTCTGTCATCTTCTGTCATAGTGTCGAAAGTTTAGAGGGATCTTCAAGGGCCTTATGAGCTTTCTGTTGCCCTAATACTGCTCTAATTTTGGTCATCCAAAGGCTGAAATATCCTTTCCCATAAAATTATTTTATGTCATACCTTGCAACTGCCATTTTCTTGCTACAAAGCTCTAAGATTGTCTTTCTTTAAGGTTCTTAAAGATTTTTCTTTATTTTTAGAGGCTCTGATACCAATTTATTGGATTTTTTCAAAGTCCACTGAGGCTCAAGCTGAAAAGAAAGATTGAAGGTCTGAGATGGAGCAAGTGGTTGGAAATATGGCCACGTTGATGATGATCTTACCAGACACGTTAAAGGTTAGATTTTATCTCAATCACTCGGATCTCTTTCTGATATATTTTCAACAAAACAACTTTCATTCTTTGGTTTTTTTTTGTGTTTTACATTCGAGAGAGAAAAAAGAAAAGGGAGAAGAGGAAGTTGTTGAGAATGTGAAGAAGAAGATGATTTGCAACAAGATTCACGCATGCAGAGATGGGAGAAAGAAGAAGAACACCAGAGAGTTAACGTGGTTTGGCAATAAAAGCCTACATCCACGAGAGTTCGAATGGGGCTATTTATAAGTATTTTCTCTAACAAACACTTCTATTTACATGTTACGGCAACAGTATCAGGGACGTTTTTGGCGCTCAAGATTGCAAGGTTCTAGTTAGGTCTGGCACGATTATTTCTCGATTGGTATTTATTCCCTGGCTCGATCGGTCGACCTAAACGTCGAGGCGTTGACATTTTTCCTTTTGAGATGTGTGCTTTACTATGCCTCATCTTGATACCTTGTGGGCTTAGGCCTGCTCGTGAGATTTGAGCCTTGCCTTAGGCACCCAAATAAACAAAAGTCATTTTTTAATTTAAATGTAAAGTTGGAAATATAAAGATTAAAATAATTAAATAAATATATAATATAGTAATGCTTGCCTAACTTCGACATTTTATTGTCAAGTTGGTAGGTCTAAATTCTTCCTAGCTTGTCATTTTGTACAAAATCATCCTTCTTTAGTAGAGATGTCCATGGGTGGAGCAAGACCAAGATGCCTCACTCCCCATTTCATTTTCTATCTCCAAAAAATTCTTCACAAGGATCGGGGTGGGAATTCTCCACAAAGAATTTGCGGAGATTGGATTCTCTATTGAAAGTTTTCCCTATTTAGTTTTTTTTTAAAAGAAAAAATTAATTAACTTAGATTGTTACTATGGAAAAGTTTTAATGAAATACTTAAATTTCTCACTAATTTTGTTTCATCAATTGTGATTAGTTCCAATGGACAATTTGAATTTAAAGAGAAATTACTCGAATTTTGTATTAGAAATAAATAATTATCTATCAAATTATTCATATACATGATCTAAATTTAATATTCAATTCACACATATTCATTTTTTATTACACCAATTCAAATATATTTTTATCTTAACAAGTAAACAATAAAATTTGAAATTTAAATATGATGTTTATATAATAATAATAAAACGTAACATTAAATTATTAATTATAACAAATTAAAAAAGACTAACGGGATGGGGACGGGGATGAAAAATACATTCCTTATCCCCTTTCCCCATTTAGCTCGTGGAGAATAGTTCTCCCACTCCCTTTCCTATTCTCCGTCCAAGCGAGGAACCCCCACCCTGTTAGGCGTAGGTCCTTGCGAGGAAAATGGACATATCTACTCTTTATAATGTCATGTCAATGATTGAAATGCATGAAGTTCTTTCTTCTCTCAAATACACGCATGTATCTATAAGAAATTCAAGGTTAAAAAACAGTTATAAAAATAATTTGTAACAATTTAGTCTTTTTAGTTTCAAATTTGTTACAATTATTTGTTGGATTTTGATAAAACATTAGAAGTTCAGTTGTCCCACATTGGAAAAGTTTAAGAAAATCATGAACTTATGGGCTTTAAGCACTAAATGAGCTTATGTCTTTGGTTTCAAGTAATCCCAATTAGAAACACTTTAAGCTTAAGTGTGTTAACTGTAGTTAAATTCTCTTTATTTATTCACTAGTTTGAGAGTGAGAAAAGGGTTTGAGTAGTATAAAAGCTTTGAAATAATTGTAATAACTTTTTATATATAGCAGATTTTTTTTTCTGGTGAACCGTGATTTTTCTTTGATTTGGAGTTTTCCACATAAAATCTTGTGTTTCTAGTTTTATTTCTTTCTTTTGATTTCTCTATTATTTTTTTCTTATTCATGCAATAGTAGTGGGAGGTTTTCCCAACAAATAGTATCAGAGCTATTGGTTCGTAGTTCTCGAATTTTTTGTATATCTGTGGTTGCAACATTATCTGAACTTCCACATTAGAACATAATTCTTGAAACGGGCTACAATATTGTGAATAATGTGTGTTGTTTACTATTTGTTGATTTGTTAGGAGCGAAGCAGATGTGTGTAATACTTTTTAAGTTCAATAAAGTTTCACGTGTGGAGAAATTTGATGGATTGATCAATTTTGGATTGTGGCAAGTGCAAGTCAATGATGTATTGATACAATATAGGTTACACATGTGCAAGTTAAGTAGTGATGGTCTTCTATTCCAGTCCCGAAGTGATTCCAGCAGAGGTTCACTCTTTATAGTGGAGTGAGTTATAATCTATAAAGCACAGATACTTCATGTGAGGTAAAGAATCAGTATCAGACACGTATCGGATACTGATACTTCCAGATACTTCACAGATATGTATCTGACATGCGATTTGACGTATCTATATTTTCAGATACTTTTCAGATACGTATCTGACATGTGATTTGACGTATCTATTTATATGCGTACTTTTTTTGAAGAAAAACTACAAGTAACTCATATAATCTTTCTCAATCTAAAATTAGGTAACTTATTTAAAAAGCTCACTACTCGAGTCCAAAACTAAAAGAAAAATAAATAAATAACGGACCAAACCATAGACTAGAATCATCTAATCTCTATCTTCACATTTGAGTCCCCACAAAATCCACCAAAATATAAACCATTTGGATGTCTTCAACAATAAGTTCTTCGTTTATTTTTATACTTCTCTCTCTAATCTTTTCTTCTTCTTCTTTTTTGCAATATGAGTCACTTTTCTATTGCATTTTATTAACTATTGTACTTCAACATCTTAGATGTTGCTTTTTTTGTATTGTATTTAAGTGTTTGTATTCTATTTTGTGCTATTGTTATTAACTTGTATACTAAATTTATCTCTATCCTAGATTTTTTTTAAAGAAAAAAATGTATCTTCAACGTATCAGTATCCTTGTTTTTTAGAAATATATATCTTCAAAAAATATATAAAAAAGTGACGTATCCTTAGACGTATCCGTATCTTAGTTTTTTAGAAATTGACGAATCGTCGTATCCAATTGTATTCATATCGAGTAGCTGTATCTATATCTGTGCTTCATAGGTTATATTCCTCTGAGATGAAAATTATGATTGTCGGTAAAGAAAATGGATGCGAAAAGAGTTATGGATTCTTCAAATATTTTGCCAATGTGAAATTTGTATAGTTTGGGTAAAATATTAGAAGTTCAGTTGTCCCACATCGGAAAGGTTTAAGAAAGTCATGGGCTCCAAACACTATAAAAGGAGGCTATGTCTTTGGAGCGTGCTAACTCTAGTTAAATCCCCTTTTATGGATTCCCTAGTTTGAGTGGGAAAAGGGTGTTTATGGTATAAAAACTTTGAGAAATTGCTCTTGTAATTGGGATTGAGAAAAGGGTTTTTCTTGAAATTCTTGTGTTTCCAATTTTATTGTTTTTTTTCTTAATTTCTCTAATATTTTTTCTACTTAATCCTACGATAGTAGTAGGAGATTTTTCCCAAAATTATTGAGCTTCAATATATAACAATCTAAGTTCATATATTCTTTAAAGTTGTAGCAATTTAACCTCTCCTATGAAAAATCTCATCAAATTTTAGTATCTTTATTTATTTCATAACGACTTAATTTTTCTAACTTTTCAATATTTTCAGTTCCTAACGAACAATTTATTGTTTTATATATTGTTTTATATGACAAAATTGTTAGAAATTATATTTTTTACATTGATAAATATCTATCAATAGACAATGACATTTTCTTTATATATATATATGAATAAGTTGTCTCATTTTTCTATATTTGAAAACAACTCATTTATATATATAATAAATTTCATTAAATCTATAAAACAAATTTTAAAGAAAAGATATTAAATTAATACATATTTTTTTCAGTTACTAAATTGTTGTTAAGTTATTATTGCACACATTTAGTTAAGTGACTAAATAACTACTTCCACTAAAGCTCAGAGATCAAAAACTCTAGAAGGAAAGAAATAATGGAAAGATGAGTTAATTTCTCAATATAATATTGAAGTTGAACATTCAATTAAATAAAATTACAACTCAGCATGACTTAACAGATGAAAATAATTAAAAATTAAAAATTAAAAATTATTAAACATATTTTGATTTGAGGACCAAAAGACTTCTTCGCAAACATAACCTTAATAAGTAGTCAATTGCAAAAATAATGCAAATTTTTGCTATAAAATATCACTTCAAGTCTGAGCATCTCAACAGGGAAGTGAAACAAACCGCAAAAGAAAATTAGAGATCGCCACAAAAATGTCTAAAAAATATTTGGTTATTCTTGTTCTTGGGGTGATTCTTCTTACCACCCAAGTTTTTGCTCGATCTCATTACCTGCCGGAGACCCACCGGAAACACACGTCCTCCGCCACTGTCTCGTCGGCGGGGGATGTGACTTTGAGAAGAATAAAATTTCCACCCTTCTTTAAGAAATTGATTCCAAAAAAACCCGAACTCCCACCAATCATCTTGCCGCCGCCGCCGCCGCCACCACAGCGGCTACGTCAACCAAAACTACCTTCTTCCAACTGAATGGCAAGACTTGCAGCGATTTACATGTGTGTCATAAATCAGCACCACCGTAACTACGGTGTGTGTTCTCTCAAGCTTAAGATGGATGATATTATTGGAAGTTTACTTTCATGTAATGTGTTATTATTATTGGTGCAATCTAAGTACATGTCTCATGTGTTGTACTATATGTTTTCTCTCTCTCTCTTTTAAATAAACGTGGGGCAAAGATTTAAATATCTAATTCGAAAGAAAAGTTGTTGTAGCTTATTATATGATATAAATTTGAAGGAATAACGAGTGTATTTTTCATTATTTGTTGTCCTTTTAAAAACTTTTAAAGTGTTTGAGAATTATTTGTCAATACAAATTGTTGATTATTCTTCTTTAAATATAGCGTACAGTAGTACATCCAAGATTTTAAGTTAGAGGACACAATGCATATAATACTCAAATTAAAGTAATATAGATATTAGAAATCTTGTTAATTAATTAGGTGATAATGTTTTTAAAAATATATATATATTTACTGTAAAAAGTGAAAAGTACAAGTGTATATGGAGAGGGTTGGAAAAATAAAAATGTCTATTCATAATTGGGAAGATTCAAACACGCCAAATACAAGGGGGCACACTTGGCCTATGGAACACGATAGTAGCAAAGCCAACAAACTAAGAGGTCATTTTGGTAGCAAATGACAAATTTTGTATACATAATATCTTTGACAATATTTTTTCGAGTTGAGGGGTGTACGTGCCCCCGACCATTTCATGGATTCATGGGTGGGTGATTATTTATTGGCCTTTTGTGTTGATATCAAATAAAAGAATTGTAAAACCTGGATTTTCATTTTCCCTACTTAAGCGGGAAATAAAAGGAATTAACTAAGTATAAGTTAAATCCTATGTTAAAGAGTACGAAAATTCTAAGTGTTTAAATATATTGTTTAGTAGCTTTGAAATAAGTTGTTACTAGTAAAAATTTGGTTAAGTATGAATCCAAAAAGAACTATGCGTTAGAGGCTAGAAAAATAGCCAAGTATTAGACAATGTGTTGGCCTTGTGCTAAGCGTTGGTGTTATGCCATGCATTGGCCATGAACATTTGAGAGGTTATTTGGGCGTTGAAAGAGGCTAAAGTGTGGTCGAGAGGAAAGACTATGCGGGGACAAGCATGCGGTAGCCTCAAGTTGCGCGGACATGGGCGCTGGGCGTTGGAGTTGCGTGCGCTGGTTGATCGTGTAGTAAATAAGCAGTGCTACATGATGAGGTATACGATCGTGTAGCAAATGAGCAGCACTACATGATGGGGTATGCGATCATTTAGTAAGTGAGCGAAGCTACACAATGAGGAAGGCGACCGTGTAGGTGGGCACTGGACGATCGTATAACAAATGCGCTGGAGGATGCTACACGATCGCTTAGTGTCAAACACTATCGCATAGCTCTATCGTTTAGCACCGTGTCTTGATCATTTAGTGCACGCCCGAGGTAAGCGATCGCCTAGTGCTATCGCATAGCAATCGACGCATCACTCAGCTGCCGCTTAAAAGTAAATGATTGTGTAAGCGATCGCTCAGCGCCATCACATAACTCTTTGTCACATCGTTTAGCTTCCGATCAAAGGTAAACGATCGTGTAAGCGATTGCTCAGTGTCATCACATAGCTCTTCGCCTCATCGCTTAGCTCCCACCCAAAGCTACACGATCGTGTAGTACCATCGCATAGCAAAACAATGCATCGCTTAGCTCTAGAGGTAGACGATCGTCTAGCATACAACACCTAAACGATTAATGCCTGAAGCTAGATGATCGTTTAGCTTTTCCTTCATATCATCTAACATATGAAGCTAAACGATCGTTTAGCTACTCAAGCTCAATGTCGATATGAACAAAGGCTGATCGTCTGGAATCTGCAACTCGGCCCCTTCACTTGTTTCTTTGAATTACAGCTTAATTTCAACCCTAATGACTCTATATAAATTACAGACTCTTGGGAAGATATTAAAGCTCATCTAGCAAAAGCCAATTACAAATTTAAACAGGAAATCAAAGAGAAATTAAAGGCCAAAACTTAGAAAACCATATCATTACAGCAGTTTCATATTTTCATACAAAACATCCACCATACCAGAATTAATCCGAACTGAATGCTCATAAGATGCTCTGATACCAATTGTTAGATGGACACCATCGCGCAGCAGAACAAATCAGGATCCAACATTCTAATTCATTAATTTTGGTTGAAAAGAAACATACTAAAAACATAGTATAATGGATTTCAAGAACATACCTTGGCCGAACCAACGAAATCTCCATTTCCAGCTGCAAAATCCTTCGAATCCTTGTGTAGACCACCACAAGATCTTCCCTACTATCCTCTTGATGCTCTAGATTGAGTTGTGTGACTCAAAATAAGTTGGAATCAAAGGGAATATGGAGAAAGCTCACTGAACAAAACCTATTGAAGAACACCTTCTTCATCCGAATTTTTCAGTAAAAATTCAATCGGTTCTCATGCCTTTCTTCACTCCAATCTCTTCAATATAATACAGACTATCAAGCAAAGAGATGTGCTGCATGGGATGCAGCTCATGCTTGGAGTAAAGCAAATGAGGAGGTGGTGGGTTCTTAATAAGCTACTTGAAGATGACTTGAAAAACCCATTTTCAAGTTTGTGTAGTTTTCTAATTTCCAAAAATCCATTTTGAATTTAAAATCATATTTTATTTCTAAAATAAAAATTTATTAATTTTACAAATTAATTTCAAAAATTAATTTTCTAATAAAATTAATAAATAATTATTTAAACAATTTAAATAATTCTAATTAATTTAATATCCAATATTAAATTAATTTTTACATAAATTCATCTTCATATATTTAAATCATATTTAAATATATTTTCTCCAATTCCGTTTGATTCTAATTTGAACGTTTCAAATTAACTTATCACACTAGTCTAGAGCTAATCCATTTTCGAGTTAGTAGGGAGATCTCATGGACCTACAGATCATGGGCTCCAACAATCTGAGATTAATCGGCTAAGCTCATTAGACCGATCTAATCCCCATTCATTAACTAATGGGTCACTCTACTAAAGCCCATAGTTGAACTACCCTCACTATAGATATATTATGTCCACTCGATATAACTATGATTATTAAGTTAACCCTTCAAAGGTTGTTCGTAATAACGGTTGGGTCAAATCTCTGTTTTACCCCCGAAATTACCTCTTGTTCCTTAAGTCCCCACTGATCCCCTAGTGAACAATTGTTTTGTGATCCAATCACAAACCCGAGTCCCTCTCATGCCAAATGAAAGGGCGGGATACCTTGTTCAAGCCCCAGAATCAGCACTTAAGGAAACAACCTCTCTACTATCCCTAAAGCAGGTAGGAGTGAATTCCCTCTTGTACCTTATGTCCCTAGTTATCTATCCAGTCTTACCCCTGAAGTGGCAATCATATTGGGTCGGTGCTGTTGAGCCAACCCTCACCTATGCAAATCTAAGGGCAACCCCAGATAAACAGAAGTTCATAGTTAGCTCAGGATTAAGGTCAAGTTACCTAGGTCATCGCTTTGAAATAATCAATCTTAAACAGTAAACAGCGTTATAAAGTAAGAGTGACTCATTTCGTGGTCCGATCTTATACAAACTCTTTTGCACAAGGACACCCCCACTCCTCATGTCCAACATGGACGAATTAGGATCACTTCGTTTGTAGCACTTTACAACTTCTTGTAACAACTACAGAGCAGACCGTATCCAATAGTATTACCAGAATAAGGTACCCAACCTTATCCATGTACTATAGATCATTTTGACTATTTACTCAAACATGATCCACCTTTATGTCTCCACACAAAGTTTAAGTACTCATCCAATAGTCAAGGGACTTTTAGGTTTATTAGATTTCTATTCAAGCAAGAGATCTATTCAATAACACCTTTATTGAATTTTTAGAATAAGTTTCATTGTTTACATACCACGAGTTTTAGGTCATAAAACCCGACAGTTGAGTGCCTAATAAGAAATGACACTTGGGACCTAGTTCCTTTTCCTAAAGGGTGCAAGCCAATTGCATCTAAGTGGGTGTACAAGTTTAAAAAGGGTGTTCCAAATGTTCAAGGACCTAGATATAAAGCTAGGTTGGTTGCAAAGGGGTTCACTCAAAGATAAGGTGTTGACTACAATGAGATATTTTCCCCTATAGTCAAACAAACTTCAATCAGGCTATTACTATCTATTGTGGCACAACAAGATCTAGAGCTAGAACAACTTGATGTTAAAACAACTTTCTTACATGGTTTTCTAGATGAGACCATTTACATGTGTCAATCTAAAAGCTATGAAGTCAAAGGGAAAGAAGACCATTACTATCTACTGAAGAAGTCTATCACCTAGGTGTTGGAACAGAAGAATCAATGATTTCATACAGAAGAATGGGTTCATTAAAAGTTCTTATGACAGCTATGTCTAAATAAAATCTAATACCTATGCTAATCCTATCTATCTACTCCTATATGTAGATGATATGCTATTATCAGGAACTCCCATGAAGGATCTAAAGCAAGTTAAAGACTTATTAAAATCAGAATTTGAAATTAAAGATATGGGCAGTGCAAATAGAATTTTAGGTATAAACATCAAAAGAGACAAATCAACATACAAATTAAGCATTGATCAGATACAATATTGTGAGAAATTAATCAAGAAGTATCATATGACAGGCTAAAACAGTTTGCACACCAAGAGCTCATCATTTTAAACTTTCATCAGAAAATTCACCTAAGGAAATAAATGTTGAGTATCTAAAGCAAATGTCTACTGTTCCCTACTCCCAAGCAGTGGGAAGTCTTATGTACCTTATGGTTTCTACAAGGACAAACATTGCTTATGCTACAAGTTTGGTCAGTAGGTACATGGCCAATCCTGGCAAGAGGCACTGGAAGGCTACCAAATGGATTAAGAGGTACTTAAAAGGCACTATGAGTGCCATACTACTATATCAACAAGCATTAAACAGGGAGCCCGAGCGAATAGGGTATGTTAACTCAGACTGTGCAAGGGACTTAGACAGAAGAAGGTCCCTATCGGGCTATTGAAGGAAATCAGACATGAGGATTTTCATGAGCAGCAGAAGAATCGTTCAAAATTTCATTCGAATATGAACATTCACAATTACAATCAAGAAACAGAAACAACAAGCTATGCATACAACGAAATTACAATATGCTTTTTTACATATCATGGGATAGAATTAACATACCTTTGAAGACTCATCTTCAAGATCCCTCGATCACGAATGCTCGATCAAACAACAACACATCAGTCACGAATGTTCGAACACTTCGACCGCTACACTACACAATCACAGCGACCACGAACTCAACAATCACCAAAATCACGAACAAACGGAAACCACCACACAAACATCGCGAACTTAACGAACGGCCTCCAAAACCTCGAATATGTCTAGTTGAGTACGAAACCACCACAATGGCTACCTTGATATTCTTAGTATGAGAATCCAAAAGTGTGGGCTATGTGTGAACTTGGTTAGAGGAAAAGACTGGAAGAGAACAATTATGTGAACGATTGAGCAAGTGAGAGATGACAAGGCCTATCGTATAGACGATGCCCAATCATTTAACAAAAGCTATGCGATCGTTTAGCAGAAGCTACAATATCGTTTAGCTAATCAGCCAGCTGAGTGACTATCGTATAGACACACTCCACAATCGTCTAGTCTCTCTTTAGCTGTCGTTTAGCAAATCTAATTTACATGACAACTTCTACGAGAAAATTTTCGGGAATAGAAATCTCAATTAACAACTTACTAAATTTAGGAAAATATTTTTCTTTTTATCTCACGGTTACCATGAAACCACCAATAACCTCCCACTCAATTGGTTATTAGTGAAAAAAAATATAATTATCCAATAATTAATATTATTATAAATATAAATGATAACCAACTTACCATATTATATTTATAACCTATAGTTTTAATATTTCATCTTATGAAACATATAAATCATAGTTCTTTTTCTATTTCATGGTACTTAATGTAAATCTCATTTACATTAATCCTCCACTTGATGTATCTCATACATCACCCTAATCATATCATATATAATCGAATTCCCTCTTGTCAATTTGAACATTTCAAATCAACACCAAGAACTGATTCTCAACTTAAATCTATTGAGCTACCAAGGGGACCTTATGGACCTGTAACTCGAAGCTCCAACAGTAGGTGAATAATTGACTAAACTCTTTAGTCACGGGATCCACCATCCGTTAACTGCCATGCACTCCACTAAAGATCGATCGTTGAACTCTCCTTACTATGATATACTATGTGTCCATATCAATCAATCAACAGTATGATGACCCTTCACAAATCGCTCGTAAGTACAACTGGGCCAATAACTGTTATGCCCCTGTAGTTACATCTAACTCCTTAAGTACCACTAATCCCTCTAATGAACATAATTCATAGTCCTACTATGACTTAGTCCTCTCTTCCAAAGAGAAGTTGTGGCCACTATGTTCATGACCCGGAATCAGCCCTTGAGGAAGCAGTCTATCTACTTACCCCTGCTTCGGGGAATGAGTGAATTCCATCTTGTGTAACTGAGTTCCCAGCTCCCAAATCAGATAAATTTCCAAAAAGGTAGGCATGTTGAGTTGGCAATCTAGTCACTCTCACCCATACTAATCAAAGGACCGCCCTCAAAGATAGGAGTTCCCAAAACATTCAGGATTGAGGTCATGTCACCTATGGTCATTTAGGTGAGATGTAAGTCTCCAGTATCAACAAAGTTATATACAGAGACGAATCATCTCGTGGTCCGGTCTATACAAACTCTTTGTATAGGACACCCCCGCTGGCATGTCTCCACATGAATAGTCAGGATCTACCATTTGTAGTAATTCACAACACTTGCAAACCTCTACAAAGCAGGTCGTATCCGTAGTGTCACCAGAATCAGGAATCCCTCCTTAATCCTTATACTAGAGACCTATTTAGGTTATCACTTAAGGCATGATCCACTTGTATATCTCATATACATGCTTAAGTTTACATACACTAACTATAGAGCTTTGTTTATTGGATATGAATAAATTCCATATAAAATAACTCTTATTTTATTCATAACAATGTGTATATATTATAAACAACGAGACTCCGGGAGAATTAGGACACCAATCCTAACAACTACATCTTTCTATATGGAAGCTATGTACTTAGTTGGAAAGCTACTTTACAGTTAGTGGTAGTTTTTTCTACCACTGAGCTGAATTTATAGCACTATTAGAAGCTGTTAAGGAAGGTTTATGGCTTAAGCGGCTACTACTTGACTTCAGAATTAAACAGAATACAGTCAAGATATATTGTGATAATCAAAATACCATACATTTATCTAAACATCCACAATATCATAATCAAACTAAACATATTGATGTTAAATATCATTTTATAAGGAAACAGATAGAAGGAAAGAAAGTAGAAGTGTTGAAGATTCATACCTCAGAGAATGCTTCTGACATGCTGACCAAGGCAGTGACCCAGCTCAAACTTCAAAAAGGCCTCGACATCATCGGGTTTGAGTTGAGAGACAAAGGATGAAAAAGAAAGGGTTAGCAAAAAAGGAGTTGAAACTTGTTAAAGTTTATTTCAAGGTGGAGATTTGTTAAGGAAAACATGTTGAAACTAACTTTACGAGTCTGTTATAACTACTTCATAAAGTCCTATATAAATACATCTTAGCTAGTTCATAAATGTACTGAGAAAAATAGAAAGTTCATCTTACCACTTATCTGTAATCTCCAAGATCTCTCCAAAATTGAATAATAAATTAGCTCCTCCGTAGATGTAGGCCTTGTTCTTGCCGAACCACGTAAAAGATTGGTGTTCTTCGTCTTTTCCTTCCCTTTATACTTCTTGCATTATTGAATCTTCCTCTTCTTGCTAGTTTTCTTCTCTAAATCGAAATAGACAGCATTTCCCTTCATTTTCTCTCTTCTCTCTCAAGCTCTCTGACCCAAAACAAGAAAGAATGAAGGATAGTCGTTCAAAGTAATCAGATTGTGTGAGTGCATAGATCTAATCTCAACCATCAATGTGTAAGGCCAGATTAAGTCTTCACACAGATTGTGCTTTCATCACATGGTTTTCAAGACGAGGTTTTCCTTCAGCTGGTTTTGAGCTGAATTTTTTTTCAAGATTGGGCCTCGGTGTGACTTTTACAAGCCCACCAAAACTTCAGCATAGCCTAACAAATTTTAATTAATATAAAGTAGAAGAGATATAAATATTTGAATAGGAAGCTTCAAAATTAGTAATATATGTTAATTGTTGTTGAATAGAGTATTTATGCTCACATTGGACGATTCTATCTAACAACATGAAATAGAATTAAAAAATCAAAATGAAATAGATAAAACTAGCATGTATATATATTTAAAATCACATTATATTAAAAAAATCACAATGTAATATATTAAAGGAAATAATCAAACTAGTGGCACAAATGGACTACTTTACTGTACGAGAATGTTGAAAATAAAAAGCACAAGGATTAGATGCAATCTAATCTAACACCTATATCCCATGGGCTCATTTTTTTTTTTTTTTGTTATATAATAAAAGAAATAATTCAATTTTTTTAAAAAATATTTGTCAGGAAATTATAAATACAACAACTAAACCCAAAGTATCAGCATATATAAACAATACAAAATAATTTGCACATATAGCAAAATTTAGTTTCATCCATTGAAGTGCATCGATGATAGACAATGTATATGTTTATAATACATTTTCAAGTGATTAATTTAAAAAATAGGTTATTTTGAAAGAAATTGGAGTTTTATCGACTTTTCATGTGTATTTTAATCAATTTTTTTAATCAAAATTATTTAAATAAAAATGATTTTTTTAAAAAACATTTTTCTCTCAAATCAATCCAAACAAGATATTACTAACAAGAGTCTATCAACAATAGATTTCAATTCCGAATAGATTTTGTTATATTTGTAATTCTTTTAAAATATTATTATATATTTAATTATTAGCTTTAAAAGTATCATATATTATATTTAGCCCATTTGTATTGGGTAATTGACAGGATTTGTAAAGATAAACGCAGCACAATTTGTAAAATATTTTTATCAAATAAAAATGCTACTGTGTTCATTATGTCATAGCTACTGCAACGACTCCTTTGGGATGACCGACAGGTTTTATATTATTAAAATAATAATAATCTTACTTACCTGAATGTTAATTAACCAAATTTTGGATAAAAAACAAAGTTTTGTAAGTTACTTTTTACATTATATTAAGAAAAATACTGCATCTTCATAAGTACTTATGTTTGTGCATCTAAATAAAGTTGCCCAATTATAATTTAAAATGTATGAAATTATTTTTTTAGGAAATATTTTTATGTTGGTGAGAGAAAAGTATTACTTTTATAAATTGTATTCTGTTTAATTTTCACAAAGTTGTTTGGGCGCCCATGGCCTAATGGATAAGGCGTCTGACTTCTAATCAGGCGATTGTGGGTTCGAATCCCACTGGGCGTGTTTATTTTAAACGACAAATTTTATCTATTTATTGATGGTTGTCCTCTGCATTCACAATAAATCTTTGAAAAATCGGATATATTAAGTTCCCTAAATATATCGACGTTACTTCCATTTCTAAATTAATAAAAAAAGGTAGATTATAGACTTAGATTTTAAAAAATGAGAACATAAAAACCATAAACGAGACCTATTCTCGAGATTTCAATTTAGAAATTATCAAACTACTTGACATTTTGAAAAATAACCAACCACATGAATTCGACGGACAGAAACAATGATATTGATACCGAATTTTTGTTTTAAATATTTTTATATAAGATTTAGGTATTTTATTTATTACTTTCTAGATCCCCCAAAATCTTTTCATAGGATCTGGCACCAAGATTGGTTTCTTTTGGTATATTAAAATTAAAATATTAAATATTTACTATTTACATATACATTCATCATTTATATATTTTACCATACAAATTTATATGTAAAAAATTTTCAATTCAATCCTGTTCAACACAATTCTCCGGCCTCATAACAAGAATGTGAGGCCGACCTTGAAAGGTACCTAAAGACTCGAGAAGAAGCAAGGGATGAATTCGCGAAATTAGAGGTAGCATACCACCTAACTTCTCAGCGGCTGCAGGAATTTGTAACGCAATTGAACACCGTCAACAAAATAATGTTAGAAGCCCGAGAAGATTTCTACACCACCGCGATTGAGACCAACAAAATGAAAAACACTTAGATGTATCTTGAGGAGCATAATCTTAATACGTCTCATCAAATTATCCTACCATAATTTGACATGTGGTAAATTATTTTTATTTATTTTTTAATATTTTAATTTTTTGTGTGAGTGATAGTAATAAGCTGAATTAATTACTGTATCTTTTTACCTTCTTTTGTTGTTAATCTTGATTATTTTTCTGGTGCAATTTATCTCTCCTATTTGTTATTGTTTGACCAATATTGGTTTACCATGTGGTTTTTACTATTCATTATATACCAATCGTGACGGCTCAGCTTTCTCATTGAGCATTTTTCATTTTCATTCTTTTGTCCTATTCCTCACTCTGACATGGTGTTAGAGCAATTAGGTTAATTTTTTTTTCCATTTATGGCATCAAGTTGGGGCACATCTGAGGAGGGGACCCTGCAGCCGGAGACCACTCTTCCTGTAACAATGTCTATTGTACCTCCTATTGTATCTTTCTCAATTTCTTCTCTGTCTTTTACCTCTCCCATATCTCAACGTCTCCTTCCCAACCCTATTAGAAATTCATTGATACCAATCTCTCAAGTTCCCAATTCCTTAATCCATGGTCAATTAGGCTTCTAGTATCAACTGATTCACCATGGCTCGCTACTCAGTATCACTACTCGTCTCAAATGTCACCTTATGGCTCTCACGCCGCCTCTCAGCCTTTCCCTACTTCTCTTCTGTTTCTTCCAGCTCCTCAATCACTCGTTGCCAATTTCCCTCATATGTCTTAATCCCTTATAGTTAAGGTCAATGACTCCAATTACTTCCTATGGAAGAACCAACTCCTGAATTTAATCATGGGTTATGGTCTTGAAAGCTTTATTGATGACACCTTTCCACAACCTCTAAAGTTTCTGGACCCTCAACGTACTCAAGTGAATCCATATTGTTCATATTGGCAAAAATGCAATCGCACAATAATGAGCTAGATTTACTTATCCCTCCATGAATCATCTCATGGTCTGATTTTATACAAACTTTTTGTATAGGCACCCTCGCTCGCATGTCTCCACATGAATGGTTAGGATCTACCGTCTATAATAGTTCACAACACTTGTAAACCTCTACAAAGCCGGTCGTATCCGTAGTGTCACCAGGATCAGGTATCCCTCCTTAATCCTTATACTACAAACCTATTTAGGTTATCACTTAAGGCATTATTCACTTGTATATCTCATATACAAGCTTAAGTTTACATACGATAACCATGGAGTATTATTTATTGGATATGAGTAAATAACCAGAATGAAATAACTTTTATTTTATTCATAACAATGTATAGATATTACAAACTACGAGACTCCGGGAGAATTAGGACACCAATCCCAATATCCTCATATATTGCCTGTATCATGGGTCTTCGCTCTCAAGTCCAAAAGATTAAGAAGGATGGCTTGACTGGATCTCAGTATCTTGTTTAAATCAAGGATATCACTGATAAGTTCTTTGCCATTGATGAGCCTCTCTCTTATCGTGATCACCTTGGTTACATTTTAGAATGGCTTGGTAATGAGTACAATCCATTTGTGACGTCAATCCAAAATTGATCTGATTGTCAATTTCTTGCTGACGTTCATAGTCTTTTTGTTGCTTATGAGTCTCGACTTGAGAAGCAAATAGCCACTGATCAGTTTAGGGAAAACTAAGTTGAACCTTATGAGTCTTTTTGTTGCTTAGGGAAAACTAAGTTCAACCTTTTTTACAGTTCAGGATTGTTAGGGTTAATGCCCTAAATCTTGTGGGTCCTCTAGTTTGTAATTGTAATATACAAACATTTTATTTAATTAATAAAATATGAGATGTTTTATTACATATTTAATAGCATTAACCCATAAACCAATAAATTAATATCCATGGTTATCATCTGTAGCTTAAACATGTATGTAGAGATATACATGTGGATTATGTTTAAGTGATAACCCAAATGATCTGTAGAGATGGATAAAACTGGGTACCTTATCCTAGTAACACTATGAATATGGCCCATTTTGTAGATGTTACAATTCTTGTAAAGTGCTACAAATGATCTGATCCTGATCATTCATGCAGAGACATGTGAGCGAGGGTATTCTATACAAAGGAGTTTTTATAAGACCAGACCACAAAATGACTAGTTTCATTATATAACGCCGTTCATAATAGAGACTTACATTTCAACATGATGACCATGATCTGAATCCTGTGTAAGTTGTGAGCTCCTACCTATGAAGGCGGTCTTTTGATTCGTATGGGTGAGAGTGGCCAGATTGTCAACTCAATAAGTCAACCATTTTGAGGATTCATATGATTAGGGAGTTGGGAACACAACTACACAAGACAAAATTCACTCGTTCCCTAATGTTTAGGTGAGTAGATAAGTTGCTCCCTTAAAGGTTGATTTGTTCCCTAATGTGGCGCCACACCCTTTTTTGGCCCAAGAGGGGTTTGGTCATAGTTGGATTATGACTTATTGTTCATTAGAGGGATCAGTGGTATTTAAGGAGTTAGATGTAACTATAGGGGCAAAACGGTAATTTTGGCCCAGTTGTACTTTCAAGCAATTTGTGAAAGGTTATCACATCGTTGGTTGGTTATATCCAATAGACCCAAAAATATATTTGTAATGTGAAGAGTTCAGTTATCGGTCTTTAGTGGAGTGACCGACAATTAATGGATGTTGGGTACTTTAATTAAAGAGTTTAATTAATTATCTAAGTACCATTGGAGCTTCAATTTATAGGTCCACAAGGTCCCCTCTGTAGCTCAACAAGGATTATTGAGAATTAATTTTGGATTAATTTAAATTGTTCAAATTAATTATATGTGATATAATTGAATTAATTATATGTGATATAATTGAATTAATTATATATGCGATATAATTAACATAATGTATTTGATACATTACAATATAAAGCTTATTGAAGAGGAAATAAATATTTGAATATGATTCAAATATTATTATATGGATTGGATTCATATAATTAAATTTAATATAAATATGATTTATATTAAATACCACAATTGATTGAGAGAATTAAAAACTATAGATTATATTGTATTTGATACAATATAAAACTATAGGTTAAGTGTTATATTTGATGTAACATATAGTTATATATATATATATACAAAAAGTTA